>NW_019957637.1:156021-274126 GCF_002910315.2 Salvelinus sp. IW2-2015 | reverse complement strand
ATTATCAACTGTGTTTGGAGTCCAACTGTTCAAAAAAACCAGTGTCGCAAAACGGGGTCTCTGTGTTTGGAGGTTATGGTCTCGCAGAAGGACAACGACCCCAAACAGCACATTGAGAACAAGATCTGAATCTACATCCATAACCTATGGTGAGAGCTGAAAACAGCAGTTGGGCACCCCTCAAAACATTGACGAATTAGAGGCGGTTTGCTGCTGAAGAGTGGGCCAAATTCACAGTAGAAAGATGCAGCAAGCTCATCTGAGGCTAAAGAAGCATTTGTTGGCAGTTATATAGGGAGAGAGAGATACTGGTACTAGCTCCGGGGTGCCCATATTTTGTCGGCAAATCATTCGTCATCATCTATACCACGTTTCAATAAAATTGGTTCTAAAATGTATTTAATCTATTGGTCAATTGTTTGACGATGATATTTCTACCCGTTTTCCCCAAAGTGAAGGTAGATTATGGTTTTGAACTGATTCTTAATATAATGGCATAATTCTACAGCTTAAAACCGTCACTCATACACAGGTTTTGTAAAGGAGGATGCTGAACCTTCCTCCTGGTAGCAGTGTTAATCAGAACTCAGTTGAAAGCATGTCTCCCATATGAGGAACTGATCAGGCATTCTCATAGAATGTAGTTTCCCCCATCACCGCAAAGGCATATTCCCGATATAGAAGTGTAGGCGATGTGGAGTGTGACCTGAACACTTCTCTTCCACCACCATCGCAAAATAGACTATTTTGGAGAAGGTGGTCTGTCCACCTTCAAAATTGAGAGACATATAGAGATAAAGATAATTAAGTACAAAGACTATTGTTTGTGCAATATTGTCTATATCAACCCCCTCGTACGTATTTCAAAGAATGCTGAAATACTAAAAAATCTAATTTATGCTGTGCCACAGCTCTGTGGTAGCAAAGACAGCTTTCACTGCCCTGCAGCTACAAACAGTTTGATTAGAAGTTATTTCAGTTTTGTCCGAACATGTTTTAATGTTGATTTCTAAAGTGTCCTACTCTCATGTATTACTTGGTCAAAAATAGATATAATAAGTCTAATGTGTAAGCAATACGTTTGTTATCATGGGAGAATTGTCTTGAGTCATCTAGTCACATTCTTCTTAAACAGGAAGGAACATATAGACACACACCCACTACATGTCTATCTAGTTCATAGTGGACTTGCTGGACTGGAAAGATATACTTAAGGAACCTATTGTACAGTTGGATTCGAATGTCGGAAGTTTAATACAGCTTAGGTTGGGAAGTCATTAAAACTTGTTTTTCTTGTTAAACAAACTATACGTTTTGGCAAGTCGATAGGAACATCTTACTAATAAGAGAAGCAACAAGTAAGTTTAATTTACATGACAACGCTTATTTTACTATAATTGATGTACTACATTTCCATAGCTGGGCTCAGAAGTTAACATACCCCAAGTGACTGGGCCTTTAAACAGCTTGTGAAATGTTCCCAGAAAAATTGACTGTGTCATAGGCGCTTTTAGAATCTTACTGAATCGGCTATTGCATCATTATGCAATTATGGAGTGTGTTGTGGATTAATTGGTTCAAGGCCTACCTCTCAACTCAGTGCCCCTATGCTTGAGATCCGTGGAAAGTCAACAAATATACAGCCCACTGAACTCTAGTAAAGAATGATTGTAGGGCCTCCCACAAGTCTGCGTTTCATTCCCTTGGGAGCAATTTCCTATATGGGACCTGAAGGCTTTACCTACGTCCACGTTTAACATGACCTTGTAACACAATAATGGGTACCGTCAAGTAATAGGCAAACTACCATTGGGGCCACGCATGTCACGGCTGTCATACTCTCACAAGCTGCCATCAGGTGTGATCTATGGACAGGCTATTGGCCCTTTGATCTTTACTTGCCATAATGGCTCCCATGCCTGGTCATGTTTTCCTGTCTCTAAAGGCCGTTTTCCCTTCCGGTTCCATGCGTTTCCATCGACCACGAAGACTCATAACCCGCGGGAGCTGGTGGAAAATATGTATGTGTTTTTTAATGTTATTCGTTTTAACGTCTGTTCGCCTCTTTAACTGCCAGTACTGTGTTCCTACGGGCAGCGACACACGTCCGGCGATGGGGCTCGGACCTCGGGTGGAAAGCGCTGACTTCGGGAGGAGGTTCCAACCATCACTCCGAGTTTCCAACCTGAGCTGCTCTGGAAGCCTACGTGCAGCGCTATAACTAGTTTGAGTCTCGGAAGCTTAATGAATGGGGTTTCCGCTCATGGCAACGACTCTAGTTGGTTGATTCGAGCCAACTGCTCGGCCATGGAAACCCATTTCATTAAGCTTTCCGACCAACAGTTATTAGGCTGACGTTGCTTCAGGAGGCAGGTTGGGACACTCGTATGAGTGTTGCAACCGAGTCAGACGATTTTCACGAGCTACCGCGCTTCAACACTCGCCATTCTGTGAGCTTCTGTTAACAGGCACGTTGACTCGGGGCAGCTAATGGCAGGGCAGAAATTAGACAACTGGCTTTGTTGGAAAGGTGGCATCCATGACCGTGCACCCATCCGAAGTCTTCGACCGCCTAGCTATCGGTTACAGCCAGGTCTGGATCATTATACCTCGTGCGCCTTCCGCCATGATCGAGTGGAGTGTTTGGCACCCGAGGTCAGACGATTTTTCAACGAGCCTAGCGCTTCAACACTCGCATTCTGTGAGCTTCTGTAAAGCACAGTTGACCGGGGCGCTATGGCAGGGTCAGAAATTAGACAAACTGGCTTGTTGGAAAGGTGGCATCCTATGGACAGTGCCACGGTTGAATAGTCAATTCCTTTAAATCCCCATGTAGCTCCCCAATACCATTACAGCTGTCCTGTGTGTGTTTGACKATTAAGGAACAGCAATCCTATCTGAATGACAATCCAACCAGCCACATTGTTTATGTACCCACCAGAGCAGACCCGAACAGAAATAACTCCTTTGGTGACTCAAAGTTGACCTCAGTGRTTTTCCAGCTATATTTCACACATGTTTTGAAGGAGGAAGTAAGTAACATTGTATTTWTCTATACCTAATCCACAATAGGATCATGTATATATTTATAAAATTAAGAAAGCTTAAACAGCTTAGTTCTAATTCAGTGGGAAAAACCCCACAAGAACATTCTCTTCAGTTGGTGGTTTGAGAAAAGGCTGAAATTAGATGGAATTATTATGTACCTTCTCATCGCCTACATTTTAGATACACAATCCGGTCATTTTTTAGGCCATAATATCAGATAGATTATCCCATTACCACCTCTGTAACTCTAATGATTTCTATGGGGAGGTGAGGACATTCTGCCTTCTACTACATCCCCCCTACATCTACTTTGTGGTCCTCTGTGCATCTCCCCCACCCACTCCTTTCCTCTTCTAGCCTACATCCACTCTCCTTTACCTGCCAGTTACACATTGTCTCTCTCTCTCCTCCACACCTGTTAGAGAGGTGTGAACCTGTTCTTTCTCTCTCTGCTCTGTTGTGGACTAATGAGGGCTCTGTGTCTCAGGACGGCTCTCCAAAGGCCTTTGCCAGGTTTTGGCCCAAACAGTATTCTCCCAAGAGGAGCAGTGCTGCCCAGTAACGCCCGTTATATCTTCCCAGAGGAGCAGTGCTGCCCAGTAACGCCCGTTATATCTCCCCAGAGGAGCAGTGCTGCCCAGTAACGCCCCAGAGGAGCAGTGCTGCCCAGTAACGCCCGTTATATCTCCCCAGAGGAGCAGTGCTGCCCAGTAACGCCCGTTATATCTCCCAGAGGAGCAAGTGCTGCCCAGTAGCCCAGAGGAAGCAGTGCTGCCCAGTAACGCCCGTTATATCTCCCCAGAGGAGCAGTGCTGCCCAGTAACGCCGCCCCGTATTATCTCCCCAGAGGAGCAGTGCTGCCCAGTAACGCCCATTATATCTTCCCAGAGGAGCAGTGCTGCCCCGTAATGCCAGTCACATCTCCACACTGGTCTGTTAACCTGCAGCTACATGTCTTGCTACTCAAATCGCTGCCAATCCACATTTATCCATATTGGGTGTCATAACCACTACTTGAAGTTGAGGTACAGAATTCTTACTGAATGTCCCTTTAAGGCAGAATGGATGAGTACGCATGTACACAACTATACAYAAAAATATATAAAACTATCATGTAGTGTCATCCAGTCTAATGTTGCTCAGTAAGAAATACTGACACCCATATTTACAAGAGCTATCGCTTCCAGCATAAATTGTGATTGATCATTTGGTAAACAGCTTGGGATTTGAATGCGACCAAAAACCCTTCTCCTTATCCATTTATAATCACTCATGAATAAATAGATTATACAGAAAGTTGGATAATTAAGCCACTGCATAAACAAATCCATGCTGAGAGTTACGGTTTTATGTAGGGATGTGACAAATTGTAATTTTCTTACATTTAAAAACGGCCACTTTATCAGTTTTCCATTAAAATGATAAAAATGTATAAGATTCCACATTAATTGACAATGCATCTGCCCTGCTGCTAGCAACGGTTTGGGTCTCACGGTGCATCCCTTTCAGTTGGTTCACCATGCACCTGTACTGCCATTACTGGAACTCAATTCAACCTTGCAAAGTTTGCATTTAACTTCTCAAAGAACTGCCATACAGGACTTGGCTTCTGTCGCTTGCCTTTCTCTGCCATTTTCCCKACTGMTAACGACGACGTAGTGGTGGAGAGTCGACTCCAAAAAATGTATTCCTCGACTCTGATTGTTGACCATTCACTAGGAATCGACTTCTAAAATGCAGTACTTCCTCGAACACAAACACTTGCATCTTTCATAGCGAGGGACGAAGAGAGAGGGGAGGGGCACAGTACAGGCAGGTCGGCCAACAGGCAGACAGTCAGAACCATAAACTAGGCCTATCTAGCAGCAATCAAATGCTGTCTCACAATGGAATTCTGTATGTCGCAATTTCTTGGCTTGCAATGTCTCGCACCTTCAGCAAAACAGGGCCTATCATCAATGAATAGGCTATAATATTCTACACAAAACAGACCGAAGACTGAACACACACTCGCATCATTAGCGAAGAGAAAGAGAAGGCAAGCAAGCGCGAAGCTGTATCGCGTTAGTGGAAACCAAGACTGTTCTCAGGGCCAGCAGATGTGACTTTTCACAGCAGGTTAGGATAATTAACGTGMCCATGACAATGACTAGCACTGGCCCTAACGAGAGACCAAGAGGAAGTTAGGTAAACAAGCCCAATCCGCTCCATTAACACGAGGACCACAGGCTCTCCTGCCACCCCACCATTAATTATCTGGTCTTACAGGAAGATTAGAGAGAAAACAAGAGATAGGGAAAATAACACACAGCTAGACTCTACTGGGCCTCCCCTCTTTAATTACCAACCCAGCAGAAACACAGAGTCCAAACAGAGACTCATGGATCACGCACAGAAGAGCTTCAGTGGCTCTGGTCTGGCTCAGCTTAGATTCTCTCTCTCCCCTCCATTCATCCATCTGTCTCAATCAGCCGAAGAGACAGGCTAGGGGTGGTCTGGTGCTGTTAGCCATCTCAAGTCCAGTGTGTGTGTGRGGCTGGAGGGGAGTGGAGGAGTATGTCTGACTGTGTAGACACCAGCAGAGCAACAGCTGCAGCAGTCCCTCCCTCTTCCCTCCCCTGCGGTGTCCAGGCTGCTGAGAGGGAGGCAGATCTTCAGGAGAAGGCAAACATTTGATTGCAGAAAAGGTGATTAATGTGGGGCTGTCAGTGCGTCAACGGTTTGCATTCACACGGATCCATGACGCAAACACTGTCATAGCATGCACACAGGTACACACACACTAAAGTCAAGATCATCTGAAGCCTTGCCAGGCAGAGTATTGGGGGAATGGTGTAAGGTGGTGTATGGAGAGCTGAGCTGTGTGAATACTGATGCACCACTGAGTTGGGGATGTGGAGCCATGAAGTGCTCTGAAAGTTTGGTAATGGCTCACATCAACACCATTATCCCAGAAACCCTACATCCACTCCTATTTGCATACCGCCCAAACAGATCCACAGATGATGCAATCTCTATTGCACTATTTCACTCCACACTACCCTTTCCCACCAGGACAAAAGTAACACTTATGTGAGAGTGCTATTCATTGACTACAGCTCAGCGTTCAACACCATAGTACCCTCAAAGCTAATCACTAAGCTAAGAACCCTGGGACTAAACACCTCACTCTGCAACTGGATCCTGGACTTCCTGACGGGCCGCCCCCAGGTGGTGAGGGTGGGTAGCAACACATATGCCACGCACATATCCTCAACACTGGAGCTCCCCAAGGGTGCGTGCTCAGTCCCCTCCTGTACTCCCTGTTCACCCACGACTGCATGGCCAACACCATCATTAAGTTTGCAGACGACACAACAGTGGTAGGTAGGCCTGATCACCGACAACGAAGAGACAGCCTATAGGGAGGAGGTCAGAGACCTGGCCGGGTGGTGCCAGAATAACAACCTATCCCTCAACGTAACCAAGACTAAGAAGATGATTGTGGACTACAGGAAAAGGATGACCGAGCACMCCCCCATTCTCATCGACGGGGCTGTAGTGGAGCAGGTTGAGAGCTTCAAGTTCCTTGGTGTCCACATCAACAAACTAACAAACACTAACAAACACACCAAAACAGTCGTGAAGAGGGCACGACAAAGCCTATTCCCCCTCAGGAAACTAAAAAGATTTGGTATGGGTCCTGAGATCCTCAAAAGGTTCTACAGCTGCAACTTATTTTTCACTGTCTTTTTACTGTTTTATTTCTTTATRTACCTATTGTTCACCTAATACCTTTTTTGCACTATTGGTTACAGCCTGTAAGTAAGCATTTCKGTGTAAGGTCTACARCTGTTGTATTCGGCGCACGTYACAAATATACTTTGATTTCATTTGATATTATCTAGGCCTAATTCTTACAAGAAAACCATTGCATTGAAAGAAAGAAAATCTTAGAGGAAGCATTTGTGTATATTTTTTAATTACTGACCAAGAAAGGGAATTTATTTGAAATGTTGCAACATGAAAGAAATTTCTTGAACTGCACATCTCGTTTTTTGTTTGTTTAACTAGGCAAGTCAGTTGAYAACAAATTGTTATTTACAATGACGGCCTACCCTAGCCAAACCCTAAGTCGGATGACACTGGGTCAAGTGTGCGCCWCCCTATGGGACTCCCAATCACGGCTGGTTGTGATACAGCCTAGAATGGAACCAGGGTCTGTAGTGACGCCTCTAGCACTGAGATGCAGTACCTTAGATCGCCGAGCCACTCAGGAGCCCAAGAGGGTCCAAATTTAAAATAAAACAAACCTAGTAATAAGAATATAGAAACTGTCTAATAATAACTGGGGAAACACTAACATTAACAGAAAAAAACGTATAACTGCTAATAGGTATACTAATAAAACAAAATCACTGGATAACCTTATAACTATGAAGCACATGCTACAAGATCTGACACTAAYATAGACTACAGATTAACTCATTCTGTTATCGTAACTTGGCTTGGATTTTCCATCATTTACGTACGTATATGAACTGAAGTTAAACAGACATTATCCTTTAAAACTGAGAAGATGCATTCATATGTAGCTTACTATATTGTAATGCTCAAAGTTCAGTTATGGCTGAGGGATATAATCAAGACCTAAGAACTCTGTTATAAAACAGTGATGTTGAGTGAGATGGAGGATTAGTTTGTATGAACAGAGATTGCATGACCCTCTATATGGAACAAATCCTGCTAGAATTAGGGGTTGCTTTGTTTTTTCATCAGCATCCTACATCTCTCCAATCAGACGGCTCCGTGCCCCCCAGTGTCATCACCAGTCTCAGACAGCCTTTGCCACCCGCCTCCATCAGTCAGGCTCTTTCTCTGTTGTTTACCCTTTAAATCAGCACCGTCACGCTACAGTGGCCTTCAGGGACATTTATCATATAGCTGTTAGCCACATCTGGCCCAGCAAASATAGTAGCACATCTGGCCCAGCAAASATAGTAGGCCAGAGTATGAGGTAATGCCCATGGTGTAAAGTAACTAAGTAAAAATACTTTGAACTACTTAGTAATTTTTTGGGGTATCTGTACTTTATTTATATTTGACAACTTTTACTTCCGTAAATCTTACATTTTTAAAGACTGCTGTCTGGTTTTTTAATGGTTTGGGCTAGGCCCTTTAGTTCCAGTGAACACAAAAGCATACAATGACATTCTAGAGGATTCTGTGCTTCCTAACTTCGTGGCAACAGTTTGGGGAAGGCCCTTTACTGTTTCAGCATGACAGTGCACCCGTGCACAAAGTGAGGTCCATACAGAAATGGTTTGTCGAGATCGGTGTGGAAGAACTTGACTGGCCTGCACAGAGCCCTGACCTCAACCCCATCAAACAACTTTGGGATGAATTGGAATGCCGACTGCGAGCCAGGCTTAATCGCCCATGAATGTGTGCAAGACATCATGAATACAGCTGATCATCAAGGTATTTTGGAGTGCAATGTTCAACCCAGTGTCCAAAAAGGGTCTCTGTTGAAGGTTATGGGTCTTCCAGCAGGAGGACAACCCCAAGAACACATCAAAAGCACAAGGGAATGCTTCAAGAAGAAACTCTGGACTGTTCTGCCAGCGAAGAGTCCAGATCTGAATCACATCTTTAAGCTATGGTGAGAGCTGAAAACAGCAGTTGGTGGAGGGCACCACACAAATATTGAAGAATTAGAGCAGTTGGCTGGTGAAGAGTGGGCCAAATTGCCAGTAGAAAGGTGCAGAAAGCTCATTGATGGCTACAAGAAGCATTTGTTACCTTGGCCAAAAGTTGTGCAAGCAAGTACTAGCTCCAGGGTGCCAATAATTTTGTTCTTAAATTACTTGCCTAGTTAAATAAAGGCAAATAAAAATATTTTTGTAAATGCCATTTGCCTATATTTTCTAAATTTAAATTATAAACTTAAGTTTACAAAAATAAACGTGGTTCTGCAATGTTGAAAATCCAATATGCTGTGAAAACCAAAAGTTGTATTCAATTTCAAATTATTTGAGAAGAAATAGGAAAAAATGTAATAAAAGTGAAAGGGTGCCAATATATTTCACAGGCGATGTATAAATAAAGACCTGCATTAAAACAGAATCATTCTAAAACAAGGGTCTGGGGAGTCCATCTTCAGAGCAGTTATTTTCCTTTAATGATAWGAGGAGAGGATCCTGCAGGGCTCTGTGTCTCAGAGATAGTCAAAGGCTATTTCAGACAACGGCTCCACAGCAGAGACTAACGGCCCAGGATGCTGAAGGACTGCCTGGTGGCTCTGCTGCCTCCGGGCAAACAGAATGGGGTCTGTTAAAGGTTCCCAGAACGATTKATTAGGTTGTGGGGGTGTGATATGGGAACTGGGGGTTGCCTGTTGGTTCTGCTGGCTGGGCTGGGCTGAGCTGCATTGCTCTGTGGTACTCCTGGAGCCTGGCCCAGTCCTGTCTGTCTCACTGCAGCTGCTGGTCAGTGAGCACGCTAACAGACTAAAGCTAACAAGCCAGGAGAGGAGGAACAGATTTCATCCAGCATATGGAGGCTCACCAGGGCCCAAAATAAGCAGACCGCTGCAGATGCCCTCTGTACCTACAGAAAACAATTAATCCTCACTGTTCTCTGCCTCACTGACTACTGTCTTGTACTATTGGGGGCAGGAAATAGAGAGCGGAGGAGATGGGGAGGGAAAAAGATGGAGAAAAATGGATGATAGATTAGGTTCAGAGAGCATTAATTTGTTGCTCTGAGGTAGGAGAAAAGAGTTGTGTAAAAATGAAGGCACAGCGATGTTCTTTGGCTTTTCACCCAGCCCACGCACTTTTCTCCAGTGACCTGTCCATGACTCTGGAAGACTCATATTTCTATTAGCTGGAAATAAAAGCCTTTATTAAAAGAGAAGGAAACAGACACACCAGAAGAGGTTTATAGAGACATGAGTTGCACGCAAAGAAAAGAGAGAAGGAAATAGGGAGTGAATGTCAAAAATATAGGGGTTCAGAGAGGAGAGGAGCAGAGAGGAGCAGAGAGGTAGAGATGAGCTGATCCTCTCCCACTGAGCTGCTTCAGACACACTGACCTCTTCTTTCATTCCAGAGGGAAGGAAATGTAAGGTGTAGCAGATGACTAAAACACGGTCCATGTCTCTGTTACAAGCTTACAGAACTTGTCTTCACTCCTTATAAAGGTCAAGACTTTATAGGCAATTCATGTCCAGGAAACATATGAATCACTTTCAGTTCAGTTGAGATGACAAAGTGTTCCAAAATGAACCCGCGTTTGAAGTGGGCCTACAAACCAGAGAATCTGACAGAAATACAGGAACTAAAACTGCCTCATTTCAGATTAGCCAAACACTTCTAATAGGAAGACTTAGTTTGCATAGAGGGCAGGTGCTCTGTCATTGACAGATGAAGAGTAGAGCTTGATTCGTTGGGTTGAGTTCCAGTGTGGTTCATTCATAACAAGCAACGTTTCCTCTCTAACAGCTCTTCTGAGGCCCCCCACTACCTCAAAATGCCCGACAGCCTCCCCCACCAGACCCTGAAATACAGCCCATAAAGCCGTAGGTCCACTATAAACCCGGAGCCGTCAGCTGATTTGTGGATCCAATTACCTTCCCTCTGTAATGGCTGTGTTCAGTCCCATGATGTTAAGTTAGTGGTTGTCAGCATCTGGCCGGGGGGCTTTAACCTCCACAGAGAACAGCAGAACCTCGGAAAACCTCAGTACAGCACTCCAGGAGGATCCTCCTAAAACCCCTCAGTACAGCACTCCAGGAGGATCCTCCTAAAACCCCTCAGTACAGCACTCCAGAGAGGAACTCCTCCTAAAAACCCCGCAGTACAGCACTCCCAGGAGGATCCTCCTAAAACCCCTCAGTACAGCACTCCAGGAGGATCCTCCTAAAACCCCTCAGTACAGCACCCCAAGAAGAATCCTCCTAAAATGTGTGCTGTTGGGGATACTCGGGACCGGAGTTGGAACCACTGGCCTAACAGATACAACACAGGAACACAAAGAAAGGACTCCACATCAAAGCTAGTCAGAAAACTCCTGTTAGGCTTTCTGAAGAAATACCACAGTTTTCAAAACAGTACTAGAGACCACAAAAGATCAACTAAAGAGGAGATGAACTAAAGATGACATAGCAATGAGAACTGTATTGAGAGTTGTACACAGGTAACAAAATGACAGTTGTGAACAGACAAGAGTATACAAGCTAAACAAATGCAAAGCTCAAATCTATACAAGACCAAAACGTTCAATCTGCAATTAATAAATGTAACTAACGATGACATAGAAGTTAGAACTTCACCGGCAGTTCTACACAAATAAAATGGAGTTTGAGTATGTATTGTGCAGAACAGATTACATCTAGCACTCATAAATGGAGGAGATCAATGATGACATTTTAGAACTGAAATAATGAACTGTCCTCAACTCAACTGTAGTATATCTACAATATTGCACAAAGTGCTATAAATGGTAAGAGACATGATCAGACTGGTTGTGATCTAAAGAGTTGTCCTCAGCTCAATTCTTCAGTCAGAAACAGGCCAGGGAGGTCCGAACTTGACCATCAAGCATTCCTGCTGACCTCAACATGCATTTCACTGGTCTAAAATAGATATGGCAATAAACCAGGCAACCAAATGAAAAGCTACATACTGTTCTCATCCCTTGAAAAGTATACCTGTGTTGGCATCACTTCCCATAAATGCTGACCTCTCATTTCTCAAGAAGAGTAAAAAGTAGCTGAACAAACGTAGTCTGTAAAATGTGTTAATTCAGTAAAGGCAGCCCATTATAAACCGAGCTGGGTGCAGTAGACAGGCAAGTACAGGCCTTACGTTGAGCTCCTGTGCCTTCAATTCAAACACAGAGGCCTTCATAGCTTCTCCAAATGTATGAATTTGGACTTTTTCAATGTTCATGAAAGACTCTTCACAGTGGGGGTAGGTAGACGTGTGTTAACGCCAAATAAGATTCAACGCAAATACCTTCTGAAGCAAATGGAAAACTACCGGCACTAGAGTTCTGTGGTTCACTCTCGTCTGAACATTCACAGAGCAGTGAGGTAAACAGAACCTTTGATGTAAATGTGTTCTAAGTCTTGTTTGCTAACAGTTCATGGGACAAATGATTTCCCAAAGGAAAATAAAGAGAGTGAGATGTCCTTCATCAATGCCCACAACGCCCCTGTAAACTGAACACATCCTGAGCGTGCGTCTCTGCTATTTCTATTAATAACGCATTCTTGTCATGATGCAGCCATTTTCCGGTGCCATTTTGTTTTTCATTACTTTCCATTTTTTCCTTAGAGCTTTTTCTCCCTTCTAACCAGGGGCCATAGAGATCTAGGCTCTCCATCTCTATTACTGTAGAATGATGGCTGCTTTCCAGACAGGCAATCTCAGTGGACAACTCAGTTCCATGGACCTAAACACTGAACCACAACCTCCGCTTCCTCCTTGCTCTATGTTCAACATGTCAATGTGATGAGACAAGTACAGGTCAAGAGGATTAAAAAAAGGTACAATGCAGCCATTTCTAACTCGATATTAAATAATTTCTCAGAATTAAGTACCTTACTGTGATTAAGTTCAATTAAACTGGTGAAAAAGATACAAAAATAGCTTCTTAGCAAAGAGCACTTTCTTAAGCAATTTTGTTAGGACTGTCTGAGGAGTGGTCTAAGTGGGGAGGGGGACACTGAAAACTAGCTGTTATTGGCAAAGAAGTTTGGAAGCCACTTTCTTTTTGGTCTATTGACTATTTTACCACCTGCTGAAGTCACCAAGGAAGGCCAAAACCAAAACAGGCTGAAATTCCAGGGAATCATCTTCATTTTTACAATTTCATTGTCTTATTCCAACCGCAGTGTGGAAATATATATAACACACAGGAACATCTATTTGACTGCACTTGGCCTTTAAATCTGTGCTATGCTCCACAATATATTACTCACTACTAAATGAGCATGCATAATTATGGCAATTCGTCATTCGTCAAACAGATAATACTCATGCAAAATGCAACCTTTGTGAAAATGTGAATTGGCTGCAAATTAATCATCCAATGAGATATTGGTAAAGAATAGGTGATTTTTTCCCCTTATGATCTGTATTTAGCCAGCAGTTATATGCGGGTACCTTCTCAGAGTCCGTGGCGGATATACTGGCGCACTCAGAGATGGAGTGTCTTGCACCCCTCTGGTGATCCATCATGACATGTGCTGTGCTACTTCAAATTGTTTTTCCTGGCAGTGTTGGGAAGGGAAAAGTGCATGAGCAACAACAAAAACTTGGGTTCACTTTATCTCTGGAGAGACCACTGAAAAAGAAGCCAGTGCAGAATAAAAACATTCCAAAACATGCATCCTGTTTGCAACAAAGCACTAAAGTAATACTGCATAAAATATGGCAAATCAATCCACTTCTTGTCCTGAATACAACGTGTTATGTTTGGGGCAAATCCAATACAACACATTACTGAGTACCACTCCCCATATTTTCAAGCATAGTGGTGGCTGCATGATGTTATGGGTATGCTTGTAATCGTTAAGGACTGGGGAGTTTTAAGGAGTGAATGGGAGTCAATTGGATGCTAGATCAAAAACCCAACATAAGCATTTTGTCAAAAAGAATTACAATACTACAAAATGTTTCAGAGATGAGATACTTTTGAGGAAAATAGGCAGGTTTCTCAACTCGTACCCAGAATTTGAGAAGGGTTGCGTGCCGATTAGCTTAGAAACCGTGTGATGCAGGATGACAATGTGAAGTGATTGGCCGACAGTCTGCTGTGTGGGGCATTATACATTTCTACATTCATTGCCCAATGGGATCCCAAACTCCTCCTTTCTATAATATCTCGGAGTAGACACTGCAAGGCCCCTCCGCCTGCTAGAGTGGCAGCTCTCTCCCTCGCACTTTATCAGCTCTAGTTAATAAAAAAGGTAGCTTACAAAGTGAATTTTCTGCTGCTTCCCTCACTCGGATTGGACTAGGTCTGGATCAAACCAGGTTTACCTGTACATTAAATAAATGTATGCATATAGGGTCCGGGTGGAAAAACCACAGGTCCATTTCGGAACACATCATACATTTGGACCTGCGAAGACCTCTACTTAAGAGGCCAAACATAACCCCATTCACAAAAGAAAACGTCACAGAAGCTAGACCAAAAATAGGGTGTTTTTGAGTTGTGTGTCTTTTGCAAAATAAACAAAAATTAACTACTGTTGGCATTTCATTTTCCTGCTGTACCGTAACCGAACCCAAAACCGCAATAAGTACCGAACCATGGGATTGGTGAACCATTACAACCCTAATAGAGATACAGAGCGATTCCATTGGAGCAGAGAAGATGATCCTCCCTGGTGAAAAGTTAATCTTCCTCCATCCTCCTCTCCTCTGTGAGACCATCAGTAAGGTTTTAAACTATAGCTATACAGCCTCAATTCTGCCTTATTCAATAGCAATACGTCTCTATCCCACTAACCCTACTGCAGAGACCTGAGCCCAAATCTGGGGCTCAAAGTGCTTGAGTACAGAGGCCTCCCTCAATCAGGTGGTTTGTGCTCCACAGAGCCCCAGAGTTGATCCTGAGACGTTCCCTTCCCAGACAGACATGCCGCTCCCTCCACTGCTTTAGACCAGACGAGTGGCTGGCTGACTGCTGCTGCTCTCAGGGATCTGACTGCCACACACTCCTACACACCCTTCAACTGAACCAATTCCAGAAACCCAGTTATCTCCTGAACCGCTCATCTGGAATAGCCTGGCCCACACGGCTGAACAATCAGGCCGACCCAGATGGGTTTTCTACCTGACACAGACATCGGAACAAAGGAAGTAAAACAACTATTACACCAGCAACCGACAGATTAAGCAAGAGTGGTGAGGCATTGATAGAATCTTAATTACGTTATTACAACAAAATCTACAACATCGGCTCAACAGATGGGGAAGGGTTCAATGGGTGATATCACCACAATAATATACTTCTGGCACCCCTTGAGAAACAAGAACTTTGAAAAACAAATGAAGTGTCCAGTAAAAATGTATTACTGAAACCAACACACATTTTTCCCATTGGGTGCTTTGAAACTTTGCTATGATGCTTGGAAATTGGTATTTTGATGATGGTTTCTGGAAGGTCAAATAAGTTCACTGTGATATATTTAAGTGTAGGCTACTGAGCAGTAGGTGGGTAGTCCAAGGATTGTGATGCTATCTCCACACTAGTTAGATGACGCTCAATCCATTAAATCAGAAAACAAACATTACTTTAACAGCACCTGCTGAAATTGAATTTTACTTTTATCGTTTCCATATTTACATCTCATTTCCACTGGGAGTTGAAACTGGCAGAGAGGATGAATATCTAACTACTCTCATCACATAGTAAAATGGCCTCCTCCGACAGGAAACACAACGCAGTGTAAAAATAGTCCTCAGATCGCTTACCCAGCAGGGCACAAAACAGTGAGAGTCTCCTTATCAGGGATAGAGCACGGTTTGTTGCATTAGCAATGATCAGTTACACCGTTGCCCTAGATACCACATCTTTCAATTAGCCAATCCACAGAGCTGGAGAAGTGGAAAATCTGCATACCTGTCCACCGTGAGGAGAGCAGTATGAAAACAAGAAACTCAGTTACAGAAAACACCGGAAAGGCAGCCTTATATATTATTTGCTTTCTAATATAGGAGGCCGGGTGCATTCAAATGAGCTTTGGATCAGGGAAGTATTGCAAATATGGCAAATCCCTATGCTTAGACTTTCTAATTAGTAATATAAACGAATTCAGACAGAGTACTATCTCACTTGACTAGCCTACCCCCTAAAAGAGGTAATTGTTGGTCAGTGTAATCAATTTGATGTAATAACAGTTGAATTGTATGTCAAATAAAAATTCAGACAACAATAAAAATACATTACTTTGCAATTAAATAATGAACTTGACCAGTTTTCTAAGACCGAACACAATCTCTCAAAGTCTTAAGAGCAGAGAGAGATTCATCAGGCTAAAACACTTTAAAGTCTTGACCTTGGGGGGAATGCCAGTTTAAAAGCTTCTCTAGGTAGATCCATTATCAGGCTGAGGTGGAAGTTAGGGGAAATAGAATAAAGATGTTGATGGAAAGAGGAGGAATTGCTTCTGACAATCAATTATTAAAACAATGGTCACTGATTTGATGGAACGCTGATATGATTAGAGTAGAGTCTGGGGTTCTTTCTAGAGTGGAAACCCACCTGTCTCTGAGATGCATCTGGTAGAGACTCCTAAGGGACCAAATAGAGTAGCTGGAACACCTTAGAGTTCATAATGAACTACTTGGCAGTGGGGCAGACCATTAATCCTACTACTCCCTCTACAACATGGCGGCAAAAACTAGCAAATAGCCAGTAGCCACAAATCTGACAGGGAATGAGGCTTGTATCTATAGCAACTCAGTATCTGGGATTTCAGTAACCCTGAAAGAGCCCATCTCTTTTTGGGGCCTCTAGGCCCTCCTGAAGGAACCATAACAAGGTTAGCAGATCTGTGCTTTACACCCCTTTAGCAGTGTACACCCCTGAAACCCCTGTACCAAAAGACTGCCAGAGGTATCCACAGAGAAAACGCTTTCTTTATTTCTGACTCAGATTGCATTATGCTGATTCTCTTTCCCCAAAGCCATGGCTCCACTTTCTGCTGAATCGTTAGCAAAACTGAACCTCAGTCTCCACATTAAAAAACAACCATTTTCCAAAGCTACCAAATGTCCTCATTTTACACGGTTTCTCTCTGCATTCAGTATTCCCCTCATTTATTCCACAGCACCATTATCCTGGGGCCACAGTGAACTCAAATCACAAAGATCCTTCTGAAACATTGCTCCTCAAATCTATATTGCTCCCTCCATTTCTCTCCTTCTCCCTCCATTATGAGGAATCTACAGATGCCCTCTCCATTGATCAGTGGGGAGCRGTACAGTGTGACGGTAAATGTCTGTCAGAGTGCATGGTGGACCTTTTCTTCATCATGGTTGGCCCTGTTGAAAGCGAGCAATCAACCTTGATTCATTCAGATGCTCATTAAATGTTTGTGCCCCTGGCCATGGAAAGAAAAGTGGGAGCAAGTATGCAATATTCCAGAGCCATTTTGTCACCATAGCTGAATTGAAAGTATGGCACAGAGAAACAAAATATTGCTTATGTCAGGTGAAGTCAATTACTTAGGGGAGAAAGCTAAACTCATACTTAATGCACAGCATCAGCATCATTCCCCTACAGAAAACGCATAGGCTGTGTTTATAGCCGTTCTCCTTTTCAGCATTCATACTGTATGCTTACCACTCTGGTCTCTGAGTTGATGGGCCCAGGGAACTCGGCAATTATGAACACTTATCCAACATTGGATGGCTGTGAGAGATGGAGTAAATTCTCCATGGTCAGAAACAGCAGAGGCTAAAAAGTCTTAAGATGCAGAGTCAGAGTGCAAGAGAAGCAGAGTAAAAGTCCCTTTTCTAGGGAGTTTTTCCTAGCCACCGTGCTTCTACACCTGCATTGCTTGCTGTTTGGGGTTTTATGCTGGGTTTCTGTACAGCACTTTGAGATATCAGCTGATGTACAAAAGGCTATATAAATAAATTTGATTTGAGTAAGCAGGTTAATTTGAAGGCTCAATTTGCTTCTCCTGTAATTACACTAACTGTGGAAAACGTTCCATTTACCAGCAGCTATTTATATATCACGAGAAAATAAGTGAATAAATGAGAAGGAAATCTGAAAGAAGCCAGTGTGCAAAACCAGTGCAAAGTGCACACGCTCACCATATATTTGAATGACTTTTGCGCACAACGGCATATTCTCAAAAACAGATAGATGAAGACAGTAGCCTATTTTCAGTTCGCTACTGGTGACGTATTATTTTCAAGACAGATTTAAAAAGCAACCATGGTCATTAACTAAATGAAACAAGAAAACAGTCTTCGGACAAACAATAACGGAACTGACCAGTGTTATATTTCAGAACAGTGCCAAAGATAGAGCATTTGGGAGGACGCTTATCAACTTTACTCAAAATGCATTGTAAAAAATAAGCTAAATTAAATTAATAGACATTCTACAAGGGTTAAACAATTTAATCCAGCTAGGTTTACATCAATCTGTGAATAAAAATGTTAACGAGGAGTAGTCTTTTTGTCTCATCGAAACCGACTAGGCTCATGAACAGCAGGTATAACAAAGTGACGCAAAGACCTCTACTTGGTCACTGTCGTTAAGATGTTCGCATGTTGCTTCCGTCAGTAATATACTTAATGGACCTGCAGTAATCAAATACCTAGTCCTCCTCGAAATTCGTCTACAACAACGTGCATTCATTCATTCTACGATTGAGATAACAGCCATATAGAAGGRGGCAAAACTCCCCGAACATAACAGAGCGAGAGGAGCAGACAAGAGCTGGTATTATGTAATACTGTAACAAAATGAACACACGTTAGATCTTACCTCTATACTGCAAGAGAAACATTGTTTACAGTCCGTACAGCAGAGGATGGTGAGCCCTCGTCGCCTACTGCAACGCGAATCGTCAAGAATATAAATCCGTTGGATTGAGAGAAAGGGAGTTTGTTCTCCAGTCCGTTTCGCTCTGCAGACTGGGCTGTAGCGCGAGAATGAGGGAGGGTCTTGCAGCTCGCAGAGCCTCGCACTCATATAAACCACATTCCCGAATACATGTAACCTACGTTTACAAGTGAACAAAGTATAGCCTGCCAGATGGTACCCGCAAGGGTGTATTACTGAGAGTGCGCAAAGGGCACCAGTGATATGCTCAAGAATATGTCAATCCCGTTTTCCCACAGCTGACAAAATACTGTAGGCTACAGTTTGTCGGTGTCTGCTAAGGCGGACCAGTTAAAGGGACTCTGCAGGGCCATTGACAAATCATCATGGGTTCTGATATCAATAGGTTTTGTTGTTAAACCCGGAGTATTACATTGTACAAATCTAAAAGTAGCATTTTTATTATGGAAAAACATGTTAAAGTACAATAGTAATTAACCTTGAGTTGCTATAGAAGAGTGAGCTTGTGTGTAGGGTAGGTTATTTTCTAAATGTAATCTGTTAGTTACCTGTTCAAAATGGTAAATAAGTAACATCATTTTTGGAGTACACAAACTCAGTAAGGTAATCTGATTACTTTGCTACTTTTAGATTACTTTCCCTTTAAAAGGGATTAAAATATAAAACATGAATATTACCAATTTAACGAAATCTATTACAGGATAAATCAATGTTAGAGTTTACATAGCTGGCCATAAATGGATGTTGCATTTTACTGTATGGTTTGGTTATGTAGGCTTCTTCTAATCCATTGGTTTGGTTATGTAGGCTTCTTCTAATCCATTGCTTTCTATTAGACATGATTAGGCTATATCTTTACATTAAAAACCAACATCTCAGATTTCCAGTCAATCCCAATTCATTTAATACACCTTGATCTTCAAGAATAGGACTTGGAAATATAGATTAGCCAATTTAAATTTACCCGAGCATAACCCAAAAGCTAAGGATTTACTAGTCTACTCTGTCGTTTATGATTTTGCTGTCATGGACTGATTGGGGTCATTACTTCGAGTTTAAAAATGCTTCTCTCATGGAATGGCATGCTTCGAACACTACCGAAAAGTGCTATTTGCATTTGAAAAATATATACCATATGCTGCATTTGCTTTAGGCTTATTTTTTATGTTTTGTTGGCGACACTTGGATATCTCAATAATTTGCAGCAGTTTAAGTGTTTGTGTGAGTTTGAGCATGTGTCCGTTAGGCCTACGGGCATTTTTCTGAATCAGCACAAATTAGATTGAGCAATAAAAGCCCCACTTCAACTCAGCCATTGGGTTAAAATACACATATGCATTTGTGAACAGCCATCCATAACCAAAACAATATAAAGCACAAATAGCAGCAGTTTGATTCACATCAACGCCATGTAGATATCTATAATAAGTGATATCCGTATTGCCCCGTCCATAGGCTACACCACTGCTTTCGTCCTCACCTCCAAGCGTTTGTTCAAGTTGAATAATTTTGGATGCCAACAGCAGTCACACCATTGGAAGACATAGCTTGGACTGTAGCCTACAAAATGCTTATTCCTGCTTTTTTTCCATTTGGTGTGTAATAGTGGTCTCTGACCTGGTAAAACTTGCTCAGGGGGGGAAAAAAACATTAAGCTTTGCTGATTTGAATGTCATTAAGAAAAGAGAAAGGCGTCATATTTTTTTCCCTCAAACAGCCTTTCTGAACTATCTATGGAATATGTAAAATTTGATCATATTTTTTCTGGTAACGTAACGGATTCATTTTTTTGTTCAGTAACATGTAATCCATTACTCCAACCCTGTGTGTGTTGTGATGGATGGGTTGGTGCTGCTTACATAGAAATAGCACTGATGAGCCCATTAATATATTATAACAATCTCTCTCAGTACAAGTCATTTTCAGTCTCATCTTCAGCCTTGGGAAGTGCAGTCATACGAAGACAGTACCTTGGAGTGCCAGCTGGGGGCACCACTGTTAGCATACAAAGTTAGGTCATGTGTCATTAACAGTGATGTTCATATGGACTGTGAGCTTCTCCCACCATGCAGCGCAGAACTCAAGGCCTGATAAATAATGCACCATTTTACTGCAGACAACCAAGCAGACTGTGAGCAGTCTAGTGTGATGATTTAATCTCAGTCCTGTGAACCTCTTCACCATGGAGACAGCACTCATATCAAATGAGCCTCAAAGTGTCCCTTTTCTCAGAATGAAACATGTAGTAAGTTGAAGGAAAGGAGCAAACATTCAAAGTCCATTTCTATCTGGGTTGTCATTTCAAAAAGAAGCCAGAAATCCATACTACATTAATATACACCCCCCCCCCTCAAGGAGTAAAACCATAAAAACACATTAGTAATGGAAGATGAGCGTAGAGGGGAGTGGTCTTATCAGAGATCCACATGGGTCCACTGAAATCAGCGGAAAGATAACGACAATGGTAAAGAGATAGAGTATCATTGAACATGTTGATTTGTTCACCTTCTCGGAGAGTCTAGCTTAGTGAAACAAGTCAAACTGGTTCACTAATACCTACATTTTTCTAAATGGAGTAAATATCAAAACAACCTAAATAAAATTGTGTAGAGGTTAGACTTTATTTGCACAGACTCTCTTGCACTGGCTCTATGCACACATTCTACACTAATACTCCAACACACCCACACGCTACTGCTACGCTGTTTATTATTTATCCTAATTGCCAAGTCACTTTTACCCAGACCTACATGTACATATTATCTCAACTACCTCGTACCCCTGCACATTGACTCGGTACCGGTACTCCTTGTCTATAGTCTTGTTATTGTATTGTGCTACTATTTCCTTTTTGTAAATTATGATAAAACGTATTTTTTTAAACTCTGCATCGTTGGAAAAGGGCTTGTAAGCATTTCATGGTAAGTCTACACCCGTTGTATTTGGCGCATGTGACAGACTTGATTTGACAAGAATTGGGGTGTCAATCATGGCCTAAAGCCACATCGAAACTGTGTAGAAATTATAAATGGACCTACATGTATATAATTCCTTCACTGTGTCCATCTCTCAAAGACAGAAACAAAAGTTAGAGTCGGGACGTATTAAAAGTTGCAAAAACGGGACGTTTTTTTTTCCTCTCCAGATTTTGATGTCGAAGCAATACTCTATAACCAATTTTCACTGCGGCTCTCCGGACCTCAGTGATCACCAAATGTGGCCCCCGAGCAAAATTTGTTTGACACCCCTCGTCTACAAAGTTTGAGATGAAAAATAAGTGTCTGAGAAATGTTTGATGGGTCAAACAATATTATCTTCAACAGCCTGTCTGCACTTCCAAAAACAAATTTCAAAGCCCACAGCCCATACACAAGAACTGTCAAACGGATTCCAAAGTGGAAACGAACGAGGCAAAGACTGTGTACTTGAGCATGGAAACATTCCCAGCATTGATTTTTAAACAACCTTAACCAATTAGAGAAATAAATGAGGCGTCTGTTGTTGGCGGAGCAGTAACGTTGCCTGCTCAATCTGCAGAGTAATTTCCTGCATATAGAAATTGTATGGTTACAGTCAGTAGTAGCCCTTTCAGTATGGTTGTATGTCACAGCAACAAAAAGTAATTAGAGCCAAAACTCAATGTATAAACAAATTCTAAAGATGAAATGTTAAGAGTCAAATTAGTGCATGGCAAGTGACTCATCATCCATATTAGAGGGTGTAAATATGACTATAATAAGTTGTATTATGCCCTCAGAATCATAAGGAGAATGTACTAATGATATTGAGTTCAGTTGACAGTTTTAAAGGACAGCCAAATCTGTTGAGCCCCTTGACCTAAAGCTATTTTAAAATCTGACATTAACTAGCTTTGTCTGATGGTCCAGGATCATGGATCCTCAAATAGAAGCCCACTACATGGACTCAATCAGCAGGAGTGTTACTGAAACTGTTTTATGACAGCTCACAGTATGGTAAGATCTAAAAAGGCTTCCAAGTAGCTGCATTGGATGGAGCTGCTGAAACACTCATTCAGACAGACCCTTTTTCTGTGTCCTCGTTTTTCGCCACAACAGACTGGTCATAAATAAACTAAATGCTTCCCAGACAGAACTAAATTAATTCTGTCACCAAATAGAAAATGAAAGAGTTGGCGCTCCTATTCAGTTCAGTTCTCCCTAGGCCTAAGGGACAGTGTTTCTGCTTATCCGTTTTTCAAACCGTGATGTTCTTTCAAAGGCTTTCTTGGTTCAAGTGCATTTAAATCAAATACTACATTTGCCTTTTTGCTACCACAGATTAAATACAAATTTTCACTGGTTTTTATGGTTAGTGTTATAAATTAGTGATCATCTTAAGCCAAATTAACTGGGTGGCTTGAAAGAGGGGTATGATAAATCAAAGTCACTTTGCTGGAACATTTCCACTCCCCAAAAAAATGTGGGGGAAAAAAGATACTGCCATGACAAAAAATAAATAAATTGTGAGCCAACTCTTCAATCACTGGGTCATAAATCTAATTAGAAATCGCAGAGCGCAACGAGATATCAGCCAGTCCATATCCGTACCTCATCGTTGAGCTGGAAAATCAGCCATAGTTGATCACCTCGTCTAAGAGACACCTGTTGAACAATAAGTAACTTGTTTAGTTAAGATGGAGATATTTTGTCTCATTATTGAAGATGTTCAGAGCATAAGAAAGACGAAATTAAATCAAACTTTATTAGTCACATGCGCCGAATACAGCAGGTGTAGACCTTACAGTGAAATGCTTACTTACGAGCCTCTGACAGTGCAGTTTCAAAAAATACGGATAAGAATAAGAGATAAAAGTAACAAGTAGTTAAAGAAGAGCAGTAAAAAATAAAAATAAAAATATATATATATATATATATATATACATACATACATACATACATACATACATACATACATACATACATACATACATACATACATACATACACAGGGGGGTGCCGGTACAAAGTCAACCATGTTAGTTTGTTGGTGACGTGGACACCAAGGAACTTGACGCTCTCAACCTGCTCCACTGCAGCCCCGTCGATGAGAATGGAGGCGTGCTTGGTCCTCTTCTTCCTGTAGTCCACAATCATCTCCTTTGTCTTAACCAGGTTGAGGGAGAGGTTGTTGTTCAGGCACCACCCGGCCATGTCTCTGACCTCCCTATAGGCTGTCTCTTTGTTGTCGGTGATCAGGCCTACCACTGTTGTGTCACCGGCAAATTTAATGGTGTTGGAGTCGTGCCTGGCCGTGCAGTCATGAGTGAACAGGGAGTACAGGAGGGGGCTGAGCACGCACCCCTGAGGGGCCCCTGTGTTGAGGATCAGCGTGGCGGATGTGTTGTTACCAAACCTTACCACCTGGGGGCGGCCCGTAAGGAAGTCCAGGATCCAGTTGCAGAGGGAGGTGTTTAGTCCCAGGGACCTTAGCTTATTGTTGAGCTTTCAGGGCACTATGGTGTTGAACGCTGTGTTGTAGTCAATGAATAGCATTCTCACATAGGTGTTCCTTTTCTCCAGGTGGGAAAGGGCAGTGTGGAGTGCAATAGAGACTGCATTATCTGTGGATCTGTAGGGGTGGTATGCGAATTGGAGTGGGTCTAGGGTTTCCGTGTGATGGTGTTGATGTGAGCCATGACCAGCCTTTCAAAGCACTTCATGGCTACAGACGTGAATGCTACAGGTCGGTAGTCATTTAGGCAGGTTACCTTAGTGCCAGTGCCCAAGAACGCTATGGTGGTATGACAGACTCGGACAGAGAGAGGTTGAAAATGTCAGTGAAGACACTTGCTAGTTGGTCAGCGCATTGTCGCAGTACACGTCCTGGTAATCCGTCTGGCCCTGCGGCCTTGTGAATGTTGACCTGTCTTACATCGGCTGCGGAGATCATGATCACAGTCTTCAGGTACAGCTGGTGCTCTCATGCATGTTTCAGTGTTATTTGCCTCGAAGCGAGCATAGAAGTAGTTTAGCACGTCCAGTACGCTCGTGTCACTGGGCAGCTCTTGGCTGTGCTTCCCTTTGTAGTCTGTAATGGTTTGCAGGCCCTGCCACATCCAACAAGCGTCAGAGCCGGTGCAGTACAACTCGATCTTAGTCCTGTATTGACGCATTGCCTGTTTGATGGTTCGTCGGAGGGCATAGCAGGATTTCTTATAAGCTTCCGTGTTAGAGTCCCCCTCCTTGAAAGCGGCAGCTCGAGACTTTAGCTCAGTGCGGATGCTGCCTGTAATCAATGGTTTCTGGTTGGGGTATGTACGTACGGTCACTGTGGGGATGACGTCATCGATGCAGTTATTGATAAAGCCAATGACAGATGTGGTGTACTCCTCAATGCCATTGGAGGAATAACGTAACATATTCCAGTCTGTACTAGAAAAACAGTCCTGTAGCTTAGTATCTGCTTCATATGACCACTTTTCTTTTTATTGATCTAGTCACTGGTGCTTCCTCAAATTTTTGCTTGTAAGCAGGAATCAGGAGGATAGAATTATGGTCAGATTTGCCAAATGGAGGGCGAGGGAGAGCTTTGTATGCATCTCTGTGTGTGGAGTATAGGTGGTCCAGAGTTCTTTTCCCTCTGGTTGCACATTTAACATGTTGGTAGAAAATAGGTAAAACGGATTTAAGTTTCCCTGCATTAAAGTCCCCGGCTACAAGGCGCGCCGCCTCTGGGTGAGCGTTTTCTTATTTGCTTATGGCGGAATACAGCTCTTTCAATGCTATCTCAGTGCCAGCCTCTGACTGTGGTGGTATGTAAACAGCTACAAAGAATATAGATGAAAACTCCCTGGGTAGATAATGTGGTCTGCAGCTTATCATGAGAAACTCTACCTCAGGCGAGCAGTAGCTGGAGACTTCCTTAGATATTGTGCACCAGCTGTTTTTTACAAAAATACATAGACCGCCGCCGCTTGTCTTACCAGACACCGCTGTTCTATCCTGCCGATACATCGTATAACCAGCCAGCTGTATGCTGATATTGTCGTCGTTCAGCACGTGGAGCATAAGATGTTAKAATTTTTAATGTCCTGTTGATAGTTCAATCTTCCCAATAAGTCGTCCATTTTATGTCCAACGATTGCATGTTTGCGAGCAGAATTGAGGGGAGTGGGGGTTTATTCGATTGCCTCCTACTCCTCAGAAGGCAGCCCACCCTCCGGCCTCTCTTTCTCCGCCTCCTCTTCACCTAACACATCACTAACGTCTAACGTGATACATTTTTAACCGAGTCTTCTTCTGATCGAACATTTTCTTTTTTTTTTTTTATCTCTGAAAGAAAAGGGTTCCTGGGGTATGGTTTCAAAGATGTCTCCAAAAGATACTGTGCAGCTCTAATGTGGTCCCTCTGTAAATGTTGAACCATCACACAGAGAGAAGCTGTAAATCACAGATGTCTCTGTCTCTCCACCGGCCTTTATATCCACTCTCAGTAGATTGTAAATCGGATGCCTTGTGTTGTATTGTAAAGTCTGCATTTAACGATTCCAGAATTGATGATGCCCCTTGCACACAGTGGAATCAGAAGAGTAGATAGTGTAGAATGCTATACTAATATGCCCTTTCCAATCAAACAGAGGTGTCAGATCCCTGCTCTGCAAAGCTTTCAGAATTTGAGAGTGGATGATATTTGAAGGTTCTGCTCACCAGAAAGCCTGCCAGAGTTTAAAGGACTGCGCTGGTATTTGGTGTCATCCATTTTGAGATCAATGAAACYTACTATTATAGCTCAGACCGGGAGGGGAAAATGTCAGATCTAACGATTCATAGTGTTTCATTAGCTCCACTGCCCTTTGTGGATGGAGAGACTGCCCATCGATCTGAACCAGAGCTAAGGATGGAGCCCTCCKTTCTTTCACCACTTCCTCTGTCCGTCTATTTCTTTCTCACTACCCATCCTTCCTTTGGACCCTGTATCACACTCTCCCTCTTCCTTCTCTCTTTTCCTCCTCTCTGTTTCCCACCCTCACCCTCTCGTTGAGTGCTGATTAGTAGATTATCARCTCATTAAGTCAGCGTCTCCACTGGCCAGATTGTGTTATTCCTGGTGGAATACTTGGTATATGAGCTCTGGGAGGAGAGAGGGACCATGGAAAAGACATTGGGGCTGTGGAGTTTTGTGTTCCAGAACCTTCTGCTGAAATCAAATTTTTCTTGGGTGAGAAGGGGGGGAAGTGGAAGCCTTGGCAACATTCTGTAAATTGGATTAAGTGAAAGATACAGAGGCAAGCTGATCTCCAGGAAGTCCCCACCAGCATGAATATTGATGGTAGCAGATTTCATACAGAGTGCAGAATACCTCTTTACCTCAGTCTATAGCTAAACCCCAGTCAACAGCAGGGGCTCCCCACCATCAGTCCACACTGGTCATGGTGCTCAAAATCACCGTCCAAACACACCGTTGGCCAAAAAACACAGAGGAAGGGGAATATAATGATTTGTGTTTGCACAACACAGTATGCAGACTGGAGTGCAGCAAGTCCTCTATTACACAATCACAAGTGGTTCATCAGAACAAGTGGGTATTCTAATGCATTTTGGCTCCAGAGAAGTGCAGCTAGCTGTGGTCCAGGAACCAAATGTGCCATCTGCCTAGATGAGCATCAGAAACTCTGGCCCCTACACAACATTAACAGCATCTGCTTGGTGAATCAGACTCAAGGTCAAGTGTTAAAAACTCTCAGCAGAACTGACAAACTGTTTCATAACCAGGGGCTGACAGGGGGACCCGCAAATCATTGTATCTGAGAAAAACATAGCCTTTTCAAAAATAATTTCCTGCTATTCTACTTCATTTTACATGACTGTAAACATTACAATAATATTTTTGAATACCACGCGAGTGACAAGATACTGGGATCAATAAAACCAACGACCCAGGTCTTAAATGCAACCACTAGCATAGGCCAATGAAAAGAGTGTGTACACAGATTATAGGCCTACAATGAGGAAATGATAGTCCACTAACTATCCAGTTGCACTCATTTAAGCAAGGTCTTGGTGACCTTTTTCTCATCTCAGGGCATTCCAATTCCAGTCACAACTTGAGGAAACTATTAAGTCAGTGCATATCCAGCCCAACACCACCACCTGCCCTGCACCTGACACTCACCAATTAAGAGGATGTAGTTTGTATTTGTAAGGGATCCCCATTAGCAGCTACTCTTCCTGGGGTCCAAACATATTAAAGCACTCACATTACATATAAAACAAAAGATAACAGTACATCTTATAACATTACACCACTACATATCTACAATACAAAATGCTCAATACCACCATAAAACAATAACACAATGTATTGTTAGATATGTGTCTGTACCTTGTGTGCGTCTTCACAGTATCCATTGTTCCATAAGGTGTATTTTTACCTGCTTTTTAAATCTGATTCTACTGCTTGCATCAGTAACCTGATGTGGAATAGAGTTCCATGTAGTCACGGCTCTATGTAGTACTGTACACCTCACAGTCTGTTCTGGACCTCTGGTAGCATTTCTTAAGGGTTATGCATGGGTTTCCGAGCTGTATGCAAGTATTTTAAAAACCGACAGCTCGGTACATTCAGCTTGTCAACACCTCTTACAAAAACAAGTAGTGATGAAGTCAATCTCTTCCACTTGAGCCATGAGAGACTGACATGCATGTCATTAATGTTAGCTCTGCGAGAACTCTGCCAGACCCCGGTGCCTTGTCATTGTTGATAGACAATACTTTTTTCACCTCTTCCACACTGACTTTACGTAATTCAAAAGTACAATTGTCTTTCATAATTTGGTCAGATATACTTGGATGTGTAGTGTCAGCGTTTGTTGCTGACATGTCATACTAAAGTTTGCTTATCTTGCCAATGAAAAACTCATTAAAGTAGTTGGCAATATCAGTGAGTTGTGACGAATGAGCCATCTGATTCAATGACTGACGAATGAGCCATCTGATTCAATGACTGACGAATGAGCCATCTGATTCAATGACTGACGAATGAGCCATCTGATTCAATGACTGATGAATGAGCCATCTGATTCAATGACTGATGGAGCCGAGTTTGCCTTTTCCCCAACATTTAATTTAAGGTGCTCCAAAGCTTTTTATTATCATTCATTTTTGTTAAATAGTATAGATTCTATTTTATTTTATTTAGTTTAGTCACATGATTTCTTAACTTGCAGTATGTTTGCCAATCAAGTTGGGCAGCCAGACTCATTTGCTATACCTTTTGTCTCATCCATCTCACCCATACAATTTTTCAATTCCTCATCAATCCAAGGGGATTCAACTGTCTTTACAGTCATTTTCTTAATGGGTGCGTTGCTTATTAGTAACTGGAAAAAGCAATTTAATAAATGTGTCAAGCGCAGTGCCTGGTTGCTCCTCATTACACACCACAGACCAGCAAATATTCTTTACATCATCAACATATGAATCATTACAAAACTTATTGTATGACCTCTTAGACACTATATTAGGCCAAGCCTTTGTTTTTTCTAGATATGGCTACTATATTGTGATCACAGTGGTAGCCCTGAACTTCATACCTCTACTTTCCTTCCTTTAATGGTGTCTGTTGCTCTGCCATCAAAGGCCACTGAGAGGACAAGGTTCTCAAGCTCCAGTTAGTAAGCACAGAGACGTGACGTTGTTGGATGCCAGAAAAACAGACAAACAGAGGCCAGTTAGAGATGAAGTATATATCAGAGAGTAGCAGTGCTGAGGGAAGATATACTACCACACACTGATGGACTACAAAAATGCTGTAGCGAGAGGCCAGAAAGAGGGAGAGGATGAGAGTGGGATATCGATAGAGATCAGACACCAGACCGCTGTAGGTTGAGGCAGAGTGTAGAGGACGAGAAGAGAGAGGAAAATGGAACATCACCAGAGACCGGAGATACAATGCCTTTAGAGGCCAGAGAGAGTGATAGAGAGGATGGGGGAGGCCAGAGAGAGAAATAGGCCAGACACCAGACTGTACATTCATTATCACCTGACCAACCTGTGCACCACACTGTGTGAACATAATAGGAGTTGACACACTCATCTACCAAAGCCCGGCAAGAGAAGAGACGCTTTCATTCCATCTCCCCATGCTCTCACACCACCAGGGAATACAATTAGCACCTGGCAAATGCCGGTAGATTTAGGTATTGGCGGGTAAGAATGTCTATTTCACCAGCCACGTTGGCGGGTGGTTAATTTGCAGGAATCTAGTATGAGCATTACATTCCTGAATAAAAATAGTCAAAAGTGAAATAAGCACATGGAGTTAGAAAAATGCTGCATGAGCTGTTTTCAAAGTATTTCTGCTGTTTTGTTTCATAGCTGCTAATTACATTAATAAACACTAATCCTATATCCCACTTTGCACAGCAACACTGCCTGGCAGGGGAGCTGAGCGCACGGACTTTAGTGCTGATATTCATTTTTGGAGGCGCTGTGCACAGGCATAAAATATGGTCTAATTTACTCGAAAGTGTCATGTTCCTTGGCTATTTACATTGTTTTTTTTCACAAACTCGGTTGTTTTTCGACATTAGTTTGAGTCTGCTGCTTCAACTGATAGCAAAAAGATACCCTAGTCAGACCCCAAATCTCAGACACGTGACAGGACTCCAGTGGGCCTGTTGCCATGGTAACCAGAGCCAGAGTAAGAGGGGGTAGCACCAGGGGGGTTGGGCAGAACCAGTGTAATAGTAGGGGTAGCTCCAGGGGCGTTGGGGAGAGCCAGTGTAATAGTAGGGGTATCTACAGGGGGGTTGGGCAGAACCAGTGTAATAGTAGGGGTAGCTCCAGGGGCGTTGGGGAGAGCCAGTGTAATAGTAGGGGTAGCTCCAGGGGGGGTTGGGCAGCAGAGAGGAGGCTCTACTGGATAGAAGGAAACCACTATGGGACAAATACAGTCTTATCAGGTGTGCAGCAGGAATTTTGGCAGTAAATCCCCTTAAGAGCCATGAAATCTGGACACTGCACCTGAGAACGCCTCCAGGGCTGTGGTGTGTATGCACCCCTCCAGACTCTCTTTCCACATGCAAACTCGAACACAGACACACAAACACACACAAACACTCACACAAACACACACACTGAGCTCTTACCTGCTGCTCATCCTGATCTGTAGTCCATGTACATTATGGAGTTGTGGTGTGGTGATGCTTCCTCTGATCTCAGCCCCTCTGGTCTCTCAGTGATGCTCCTGTGAAGAAACAGCATCAACAACAATGGCCCATGATTCTCTGTTCATTCTCTTTAGATCCATGCTGTTCAAGAGAGCACCAATATGCCATACCAGGATCTCAGCTCATCATTTCTGTGGCTGGTTCAAGGACACCAAGAGGACTGTGTAATAAGACCCAAGAGGACTGGGTAATAAGGGCCACAATAAGGTGCTTTGTCTTGAGTAGAGAAAGATGATAACTAAAGGAGGATGTCACTGTGGTTCTCTGATAGGCATGGCCCTTCTGCTTTGTAGAGGAGACACTCATCTGAACCAGAAAGAGCTGTGGATCAGGAGGGTCCCAGTGACTGTAGAATTTACACTCAGCCTTTAAAAAATATATATATTATTTAACCAGGTAGGCTAGTTGAGAGCAAGTTCTCATTTACAAACTGTGACCTGGCCAAGATAAAGCAAAGCAGTGCGACACAAACAACAGAGTTACACATGGAATAAACAAACATAGAGCCAATAACACAATAGAAAAAAAGTCTATATACAGTGTGTGCAAATGAGGTAAGATAAGGGAGGTAAGGCAATAAATAGGCCATAGTGTCGAAATAATTACAATTTAGCAATTAAACACTGGAGTGATAGATGTGCAGAAGATGAAAGTGCAAGTAGAGATACTGGGGTGCAAAGGAGCAAACATAAATAACAGTATTGGGATGAGGTACAGTGGGGCAAAAAAGTATTTAGTCAGCCACCAATTGTGCAAGTTCTCCCACTTAAAAAGATGGAGAGAGGCCTGTTATTCTCATCATAGGTACACTTCAACTATGACAGACAAAATGAAAACAAAATCCAGAAAAATCACATTGTAGGATTTTTAATGAATTTATTTGCAAATTATGGTGGAAAATAAGTATTTGGTCATAACAAAAGTTTCTCAATACTTTGTTATATACCTTTGTTGGCAATGACAGAGGTCAAACGTTTTCTGTAAGTCTTCACAAGCTTTTCACACACTGTTGCTCGGTATTTTGGCCATTCCTCCATGCAGATCTCCTCTAGAGCAGTGATGTTTTGGGGCTGTTGCTGGGCAACACGGACTTTCAACTCCCTCCAAAGATTTTTCTATGGGGTTGAGACCTGGAGACTGGCTAGGCCACTCTAGGACCTTGAAATGCTTCTTACGAAGCCACTCCTTCGTTGCCCGGGCGGTGTGTTTGGGATCATTGTCATGCTGAAAGACCCAGCCACGTTTCATCTTCAATGCCCTTGCTGATGGAAGGTTTTCACTCAAAATCTCACGATACATGGCCCCATTCATTCTTTCCTTTACACGGATCAGTCGTCCTGGTCCCTTTGCAGAAAAACAGCCCCAAAGCAGATGTTTCCACCCCCATGCTTCACAGTAGGTATGGTGTTCTTTGGATGCAACTCAGCATTCTTTGTCCTCCAAACACGACGAGTTGAGTTTTTACCAAAAGTTATATTTTGGTTTCATCTGACCATATGACATTCTCCCAATCTTCTTCTGGATCATCCAAATGCTCTCTAGCAAAACTTCAGACGGGCCTGGACATGTACTGGCTTAAGCAGGGGGACACGTCTGGCACTGCAGGATTTGAGTCCCTGGCGACATAGTGTGTTACTGATGGTAGGCTTAGTTACTTTGGTCCCAGCTCTCTGCAGGTCATTCACTAGGTCCCCCCGTGTGGTTCTGGGATTTTTGCTCACCGTTCTTGTGATCATTTTGACCCCACGGGGTGAGATCTTGCGTGGAGCCCCAGATCGACGGAGATTATCAGTGGTCTTGTATGTCTTCCATTTCCTAATAATTGCTCCCACAGTTGATTTCTTCAAACCAAGCTGCTTACCTATTGCAGATTCAGTCTTCCCAGCCTGGTGCAGGTCTACAATTTTGTTTCTGGTGTCCTTTGACAGCTCTTTGACAGCTCTTTGGTCTTGGCCATAGTGGAGTTTGGAGTGTGACTGTTTGAGGTTGTGGACAGGTGTCTTTTATACTGATAACAAGTTCAAACAGGTGRCATTAATACAGGTAACGAGTAGAGGACAGAGGAGCCTTTTAAAGAAGAAGTTACAGGTCTGTGAGAGCCAGAAATCTTGCTTGTTTGTAGGTGACCAAATACTTATTTTCCACCATAATTTGCATATAAATTCATAAAAAATCCTACAATGTGATTTTCTGGATTTTTTTTCTCATTTCGTCTGTCATAGTTGAAGTGTACCTATGATGAAAATTACAGGCCTCTCTCATCTTTTTAAGTGGGAGAACTTGCACAATTGGTGGCTGACTAAATACTTTTTTGCCCCACTGTAGTTACAGATGGGCTATCTACAGGTGCAGTGATCTGTGAGCTGCTCTGACAGCTGATGCTTGAAGTTAGTGAGGGAGATATGACTCTCCAGCTTCAGTGATTTTTGCAATTCGTTCCAGTCATTGGCAGCAGAGAACTGGAAGGAAAGGCAGCCAAAGGAGAAATTGGCTTTGGGGATGAGCAGTGAAATATACCTGCTGGAGCGCGTGCTATGGGTGGGTGCTGCTATGGTGACCAGTGAGCTGAGATAAGGCGGGGCTTTATCTAGCAAAGACTAATAGATGACCTGGAGCCAGTGGGTTTGGCGACGAATATGAAGTGAGGGCCAGCCAACGAGAGCAAAGGTCTCAGTGGTGGGTAGTATATGGGGCTATGGTGACAAAACGGATGGAACTGTGATAGACTGCATCCAATTTGCTGAGTAGAGTGTTGGAGGCTATTTTGTAAATGACATCGCCGAAGTCAAGGATCYGTAGAATGGTCAGTTTTACAAGGGTATGTTTGGCAGCATGAGTGAAGGATGCTTTGTTGCGAAATAGGAAGCCGATTCGAGATTTAATTTTGGATTGGAGATGTTTGTGAGTCTGGAAGGAGAGTTATCAGTCTAACCAGACASCTAGGTATTTGTAGTTGTCCACATATTCTAAGTCAGAACCGTCCAGAGTAGTGATGCTGGACGGGCAGGCAGGTGCGGGCAGCGATCGGTTGAAGAGCACGCATTTAGTTTTACTTGCATTTAAGAGCAGTTTGAGAACACGGAAGGAGAGTTGTATGGTATTGAAGCTCGTCTGGAGGGGACACCATGGAGGAAAATACAAAAACACAAAGCTGCCAGAGACCGACYCACAGAGAATATTCACTGTGATGTATTATAATAGACTGAAAGAGGCCCTAAGGGTATCGTGATGACCAGAGTAATTGGCTTTCTTCTGCTATGACAATCTGCATCAGTCATGCCATGATGCCAACACACACTCAAGCCACTGTAAAGGGCACAGAGATCCCCAAAGCTTCCTCTACTACTCACAAACAACAACTCCTGAACAACAAAGGCTTTTTTCTGCCTCAGTGAATTTCTCCTGCCTGTTACCTCATATTTCTGTGTCTGACTTTGTATTGAATGCTTGTGCATGTACACTGAGTATACAAAACATTGCTCTTTCCATGACAGACAGACCATGAGGAAGGTATGATCCCTTATTGATGTCACCTGTTAAATCCAGTTCAACCAGTGTTGATGAAGGGGAGAAGACATGTTAAAGGATTTTTAAGTCTTGAGACATGGATTGTGTTYTGTCATTAAGAAWGTGAATGGGAAAGACAAAACATTTAAGTGCCTTCGAACAGGGTTTGGTATTAGGTGCCAGGAGCACCGGTTTGAGTGTGTCAAGAACTACAACACTGCTGGGTTTCCCGTGTGTATCAAGAACGGTCCACCACCAAAAGGACATCCAGCCAACTTGACAAGCATTGGAGACAAAATCAGCCAAGATCTCTAAGACCTGACACCTTGTAGAGTTCATGCCACAACGAACTGATGCTGTTCTGAGGGCAAAGTGGGGTGCAACTCAATATTTGGAAGGTGTTCCTAATGTTTTATACACTCAATGTATACTTGAATAAAAATATTAACTTCTATAACGTATTGCAGGTGACAGTCCTTGAACTTGGACCCAAGAAGACGTCTCAACGAGTATTGTGACCATGTATTGTAATGAAGGACTTTTTAAATAATTTTCCCTGACAGCCAGTTACCGGTTAGCGGATGCTTTGGTTTTACTTTACCTTCTCCTTGAAATGCCAGGCGACTGTTTCCCTTAGGAGGATAGAACACAGGTGTTCTTGTGACCTGCTCCCTCCACCCCTCCTGTGATTTCATCCTTCCTTCCACCCCTCTGATTCCATCCCTCCCTTCATCGCTGACCTGCTTCTCCAACACCATCCTTCTCATCTGCTCCCTCCACCACTCTTCCACTCCCTCCAACACTTTCCCTCCATCCCTCTGACCTGCTCTTTCTTTCCCCCTCCCTCCATCGCTGACCTGCTTCTCCCACACCATCCCTCTCACCTGCTCCCTCCATCCCTCTTCCCACTCCCTCAATCCCTCTTCCCACTCCCTCCTCCACCCCTCTTTCCAGTCCATCCCTCCACATAGCTTCAGAGATCTGTTCATCCACTACCCTTGACCACAGAAGACCAGAGTGAGAGCTGGTGATGTGGGATCTGTAACCAGCCTCTCTTTGTCTTTAGACAGCAGAGTTCCAGGTCAGGCTTCAACACTGGTCCAGATCTGTTCATTACCAGTACACCTCAAGTGTCATGGTGAATAAGGACAGAAACAGCTGTTCTGTTGTTGAGTCTATCGTTCTCTTTTATCTATTCTTCCTCTGTGTGAATGTAACTAACCCAGACTAAACAAAAGACAGGGGAAATAGCAACATGGTCTGCGCATATGCAATTTGTGCATACATTTTACGTATGGGTAGCCCCAGCAGAAATCAAACCCATAACCTTTGACATTGCAAGCGCCATGCTCTACCGACTGAGCTACAAAGGACCACAAACATGTATTTTAAACCACACGCCTGGAACTGTGAGGATATTCTGCTGGAAGCCTAAAAGCAACTCACTTTGATTTTACATATTACAAATATGCATCCTACACTTTGTACAAACAGGCAAACAGCTCATTATTAGTACTCATAGTAACAGCCTACTACAAGGAGGCTCAAGGAAGGAAAGGGTTCAAGTCAGTGCAGGACTGACTAGTGATGGGGGGAGAAACAAAAATCAATAGTTACATATCGCAATATTATTTTTGGACGATATATCGATTTTTGATTTGTAAAAATAAATGACGTACCTAGCGTTAGCTAGCGTCAGTCGTCGGCAGTACCTGCGCCAAAACGCAGGTATTTTTCATCCTAAAGATTGTTCTCATTTTTCAGCACTTTCATTTTCCTGGCTGATCAAAACTTGCTTTCTCATGCTCTTGTGTCTATATGTAGCAGAAATATGCTGAGCAATATGTTTGGAACATAAAATAGCAACAAAATCAAAGTATTGTGAAAATCGCAATACCTATCATATCAGCACCTAAGTATGGTACTAATATCGTATCGTGATGCCCCGGGCAATACCCAGTCCTAGGGCTGACCATGTGACACAGATCCTCAACAGGTCTTTAATTTCACACCCTGATGACCCTCTGAGGATCTTTCGACTGATGTAGATAACCACAAGACCATATGTTCCTCCTGGCACCAGCCACCTGAATGTTGCCCTCTTTTTCTTCACTCTAATAAATGTAAAGGTCATGGATGAATTACAGTCTGCCCTTCACACTGTGCACTAACTGGGCTCCAGCATGCACTTTAACTTAAGGCTGGTTATGAACACATATTTAGCAGTAAAGAGACGGAGGCAAACAGCATGAGGGCAGTGCACTAACTAGGCTTATGCAAAGTGAGGAGTACTGCTAACCAGACTAGGCTACGCTATATACAAGAACTCAGACCAAAGAGCACTAATTAATGAATGCATGATGAGTTGCATTTAGCCTCGCCAAAAGCTCAATATCCTTTATGGGGTAACTCGTCTATCAATGTGTAGCATCCAGCTAGCTTCCCAAGCTAATGTTGGGCTACTGGTTCTGGTGGTGGGTAAACAGATGAAGGCTGTCATGCCGGGTTTCCCAAACTCAGTCCTCAAACCTCAAGGGTTGCACCTTTAGTTTTTTTGCACTAGCACTACACAGCTGATTCAAATAATCAACTAAATCATCCAGCTTTGATCATTTGAATCAACCATGTAGTGTTAGTGCAAAAAAAATCGAGGTCCCGAGGAGCGAGTTTGGGGAAACACAGCAGCAGTGGAAGTTATGGGACAGCAGAGAGGGGGTCCCTTCTTCCTTTTCATTTGGAGTGACACCAAATCATATGGGTGATAATATTGGTGATTCCTCATGAAACTAGGAGAAAACAGGACCATGATTTGGGGTGTTTTCCTGAAATGTAATCCATAGAAGGGTCCTTATGAGGAAGGATTGTTTGACATATCTTGAAGCATAATTGAGAATGCATTAAAGTTGGAACGTGTGACATTTTGGCCTTCCCCAGGCCTCATTTAAAACTCCAGTGTTTCATCTGTAGGTGCTACACAAAGTAAAAAATTGTGTCATCTGATGCTTTCCTGCTTGCTCTTTAATATGAGTATTTTGACTTCAATGAAAAATGAATTTTGATAATTCACTATTTTAGATTTGTCTAATTTTGATATATATTAGTGAACAAATAATACTCTACTGCCATATCAAAGTCCCAGAGTGGGATCTCTGGTAGTTTTACATTTTTGTTTTCTAGAATGGACCAAGACATCTTAAATCCATTAAAACCACCCAAAAACACAATAACCATGAGCTATTTACTATTTACTGTAAAAACACCCACTTCCCTTACACATTAATTACCCGTGACATTTTTCATATCTTACCACCCACAGGCCTAGGCTACGAATTTCTTGCAGTCCAAAAAAAAAAAACTCACGTTGCAGACTCAGAGACAGCAACTGTGTTATGATTATTAATGACACAAGCCTTGGTCTGGGAAAAGAGAATTTTAGCACAGTTCTTTGAAATCTTTCTGCCGCTATGAAATGCATGTTCTGATCCAGGCTTAAACGTGAGACGCTGAGAGGGGAGACTGGCTCCAGAGAGAATTGCATCATTATGCCAGACAGTCTTGCTGAGAGCGTGGATGCCATTCAAATGGAAAACGGACCCAAAATCTAAATTCGTTAGAGGACTGAAAGTAAAATCCCTGCTTGAATTGATGTTCCTGAAAACATGAAAGTATCCCAGAACTGAAGGTAGGAAGAAGAGAAGAAACATTTTTTTTTTAACAAAGTGCTTTGAAAGAGATGGTTGGTGCGAATGATCTTTCCACTACATAGTTTAGGCCTATAACCTGATTTATTCGGTAACATTAACAAATACATCAGGTTAAATTTCAGATGGTGGTCGTAACAAATGCAGCCTTGCCTACAACAGTAGCATCATCATGGGAATAACTAAAAGGGAAATTGGGTAGTTAAGATGGAAGCACATCACAACTGAATATTAGCCTAGCTGGTTAATGATCAAATAGTTTAAAATGCTATATTTAATTAGCATAAATAACGATGCGGGATAGAGCTGCTGAGAATGTAACACACTTTCCACCAATCAAAAGCAGAGCTACTGTACCATACTCAATTAATTTTCATTGTCTTTCTCAGGCAATCCTGTATATTGTTTACAGGTATTTTAACAATGTTGAGCACATTATTCATCATAGGTTCATTCAGAATTGGAACAAAAGCCTGTGGCGGGCAGAGATCAGAGGACCCCTCAGTGAACAGTCTTATCAGAGAGAGTCAACATGACCACATTGTGATGGAGGAGAGAGAACACATCAGCTCATCTGACTCCATTAATCTTCTCTGGCCGCACTGGAGGGGACTAGCAGCAGAGGCAATGCAGACCAACAGAGATTCAGTATCAGTGGATTACCTACTGAGCATTGGATTAATCATAAAAACTTAAACCAAGCTGAACTATACTTCACAAGCACCACTTTCCCCCATTCCCTATACCGTAGTTCTGCCTCTGTCTGCCAGGTTATCTGTATGATGAAGTACCTCATCTTCAACACTGGGACTACAAGAGGAAGCATTTTTCCCTTCTGTTGAGATCACTGAAAAAYGTACTACACTGGTTCAGCTGAGGGGAAAGGCAGTGCTTAACATGATGACGTTGAGTGGTATAACACAGGAAAATCTTACCTAATACCTGTATATGTCAAAACAGTGCTCAGCTGTACTAAAAGCCTCATGGCCTTGAAATATAGAAACCTATCCAGGTTCAAGTCCCTAAGCATACCATTGTCATAGTACTGTACATCAGTTACCATAGTCAACAATGTCAGGTTTTCCTGATCGGTTCAAAACTCGACCTCCACTTGCAGCTCAATTTGTTTTTTAAATTTGGTATACTCCCTAGACCTATGCTAATCAGACACAGCTTCATACAGACAATTACATTTACATTTGAGTCATTTAGCAAACGCTCTTTTCCAGAGAGACTTTCAGTAGTGAGTGCATACATTTTCGTAATCCTAATAATATACGAGTGGCTTTGTTTTATAACACTGCTCCACCATGGGAACATTCATTTAGGGCTGGAGGACAAATTGAACAGGAGGCATCGGTGTAGGGCCTAAGGATTTCTGAACCAGACTTCACAAATACAGTATTAGAATAGGTGGAGCTCTAGTTGACCTTTGCCCTTCCGTTGTTCACTGCCGGGGTTAACCGAGCAGAACGCCCAGGTGTCCAGTCTCCGGAGAGGATGAGCAATCCAAATGGCCCTTTTTACCGAGGTTATTATCCTCATGTGGCTCTGTCATGGCAACCGTTCCACTGCAGCGAGGGAAGGGCAGATGCCACATTAGAATATTGTTTAGCAGGGGATTTATACAATAGCATGCTGCATGCCTCCCATTGTGTCCAATGTAAAAACCGAAATGGGCTATTTGTCACGATTCAGAACTCATAAAATGATTCATAACAATAGAATAATGTAGGCCTAAAGTGTGACTGGGGAATGATACCAGTTTCCGACTGTAGAAAAGCATGTACACTTATAATGCACCAAAAGCAGTGTGATTGGGACTTGGGGAGCAGCTTGTGGGAGGAAGCATGATCCCTTTTCCTACTGGTAGATATTGCATTCATTGTTGCAACTATTATTCCTGATATGAGGGAACCAGAGCCATGTATTTAGAGAATTGGGCAATGCTATTTCTGCAATATGATGCATTTACATGACAGTTCAACATTCTAAGGCTGCCATGTTAGCTCCCCATTAACATTACATGGGGAATACATAAACAATGCGATGTAACATAATGTCTAGATTTATAACAATATTAAACATTCTAAAAGTTGGCCTCTAAATTTGCAGTATGTCTCTGGGAGGGTAATGGAGTCCCAGTAGCTCTCTACAGTAGTCTTTCAAGACAGTCTCTTAAACTGCCATTTCGGATTGTTTGCTACAGTACTTTTACAGACACAAATAGGAATTCAATTGAGCAGCATCATTACATGAAGAGGTCTTACATAACCAAATAATACAGCTTGTTACAGAGAACAGAGAAAGAAAAGATGAGGTAATTGAGTTGCGAAGGGACACAGAATAGTCTAAAATGGCAATATGCCCTCAAATGGACATGAAACACTGGCTGTGAAAACATAATGTAGCCTAAAAGTTGAGTGGTGCTGCATATAGCCAGCATGCAGACAGACAACCTAAAGGTATGGTTCCTAATGAGGGAGATATGACAACTGTACTAGGCCTATGTGCTTTTCTTTGATTGAAGAGAGCAGAACGAGATGAGACTGAGCCCAGAGCGAAGAGCCTCATGAAAAAAATGTGATGGTATGTTAAAGAAAACTACCTTTATTAGTCCTCTAGGAAAAAWATACTTCCATGTTCAACCTAGAGATGAACCTTTGCATGTCATCTTACGCTGCTCAGATAAATGGACTCTAGGCCTGTTGGTTGACAACCATTCCCAAAGGTTTCATTTTCTCACCACAAACCATGTTAGAGGACGCTGAACCTGATATTGCTCATTAACATGGGTAGCCTTCTATAGGTAAGGGAATAGCAGGTTATATAATTAAGTCATACCATTAGAGCCCGTCACTTCATTTCAGGTCTTTCTCCTCCACGCTGGAGTTGATGATTAGGGAGAGAAGATGGGAGGCCTAATAAGAAGCTTGTCTGAATCAGTAACTGCATGGCAGTTATGACAGATGATAAGGGAAAGGTGTCATGGGAACCAGATCATCAGGTGAACCAGATCATCAGGTGAACAAAGGGGTATGCTAAATTACAACTTGTCAACCATTCACTTTTTAAACACTGTAGCTAGTCAATTCAGTCTATCCTAAAGCCTACTAGGCCACCGAGGTGCTGAGATCTGACGGTCACAGCAGGATTTCTGCCCTGGCATCCGCCACGTACTGTAGCCAGTTAACCTTTTCAGACAAAACCTCTCGGGAATCTTTGTACCCAAAGGGCAGAAGGATAATTGGCACAGACAGTATTCAAATCCATAAAAGGAGTTCTAAGTGCAGTGTTGGAGGAAATGACTGTGCAGTTACATACAGATTTAGACCCAACTAACTGCAGGCTTCCAAATAGGTAGAGTGACAGGAACAACAGCAGCCTAACAATACATCTGGTTTCTATTACATGTCTGACTCCTTTAAAACAAAAACTAAATCCTATTCTAAAAAGGACAGTCATTGTAAATAAGAATTTGTTCTTAATTGGCTTGCTTAGTTAAATAAAGGTTAAATAAAAAATAAATACAATAAATAAATAACTCTGAGTCCCTGCTGGAGTCCCTGCTGGCACGTTTTAGACTCGAGTCTGTCAGGCTTCTACACACGCAGGGAAACAAGGTCACGAAGCGCCAGTGACAGACGTGTTGGATATCTGGCAACGGCACCATGTTGCAAGGCAGACTCCCAGACATAAATAGTTGTCATCTAATTAGAATTCATAATATTAAAGTGGATTGAAGGGGATGATTTTAGTTGACAACATTTGAAGCAATTCCATGTTTGAAGGGAACCTCCGTCTGGTTGAATTGACTTAATCTTCAGAGAAGTTCAAAACCGACAGAAAAGATTTGCTTGCCAAATATTTACTTGTTAATCCAACATCCAGGGAGAGAATCTTCAGACAATCCATGCATACTGTAAACCCAATAACCAATTAGTAGAAAGAGAAAGCTGCAGCAATGCTGGAATCTGATCTTACTTCGGGCCTATGCATGGTTTAAGAAACCACGCCTTAAGCAACAGAGGGCAATCAACAAATGAACGGACCCAGCCGAAACACTTTCCATAGTAATTTGTAAACTCCGCTGAGCCACAGAGGCGTCGTAACTCCGCTGAGCCACAGAGGCGTCGTAACTCCGCTGAGCCACAGAGGCGTCGTAACTCCGCTGAGCCACAGAGACGTCATAGCAGACAGTCTCATCCCACAGGATCCAGCCTCCTAGACTGAGCACCTCCCACTGAAGGCAGGCTTGTGAGAGTTTCCAGTTCCGTTATTTACGAGTGGGCCGGGAGCCAGTGGGCCTTGTTAAACATCCATAAGCACGTGTTCACCTTGCATCGATGGCCAATAGAAATACAGGGAAATCATTCCCAGCTCTATCACACACAGCCCCAGCCCAGAATTTGGCAGGTTACGATCCTGGCAGCACTCGAGGACGCTGAATTTAACCCACAAAAAAATAAAAAACAGGAAAAGTAAATAAAATTCAGTACCAGCTAGGGAAAAGCTAACTGGTGACAGGGCTAAACAAACCCTGTGTGGAATTCTTTCCCTCCAAAAATCACATCAAGCATCTGCTGTAAATGTTTTATATTAATTATCAACAAAAAAGATATTGAATGGAAACATTTCATAGAAACCTCACAATAGCATGATTGATGACTTCAGGGTATTATATTGAACAGAAACAATATGGAAGTAATGTGAGGTTCCTGAGAGTACCTGGCRGTGTTATCTACAGTTACCAAATTTAGCAGGAATAAAATTCTACTTCTCTTCCCAAGAAAGGGCCTCAAAGCAGCCTTGCGTGTGAAGCGTCAGATAGGATCAACTCTCCCTGTCACAACTACTCACGTCTGTGAAGGAAGATTCTCATTGGAAATTAATGGATGTGTGAGGAAGGTGGGAGACGGACACAGAGTCCAAAATACCGCTGAAAAAAGGCAGTTTTCACCCTCTGTCCTACCCTTCTGCCCCTCTCTTCCTCCCTGGAGATTTGACACGCCTTTATAGAGGGATAACAACAGATGACACATGAAATGGTTACAAGGTCACTGGCAAGTAAGACAAAACAGGTGCAAAACGGTGAGGACAAAGTTAAAAAGTTTGACTAAAGTCAAAACAGAAAGGCCTGGATAGTACATGTTCCATGAATAATAATATGATACCCTTTATTCATAACAGCTGGACACTCCAGAGGTAATATCTGAGATGAAAGAGGCCTCATGATACAGCCATTGCAGTTTGTAGGGCTAGCTCTTCTCTCTTCACGCAGGCAGAGACCAGAATGCTGTCTTTGATTTAGAAGCTAATGAGTCTGGTCAGATGTTCACAATTACCCTCTCAATATGCTCTGGAGCCTGTTCTCTTTCTAATAAGAGAGGCTAGATAATTACATTGTCTTTTCAGGGACTGTTGACTGTGCCATTCACCCAACATTGAGATGAACAGGCTTTAAAATACATAAGCCCAGTAAGGGTAGTAGTAATAGTGTTGTGCAAAATAATCACAAATTATCCTGTGAATAAAGATTCACGTGCATCCATAAAGATTTAAATCTAGCAGAGTACAATAGCACAGGTAAACAGTGCATGACAGCTGAATGTAAATCTGGTAAACATGCTGCAAGTGCTCTAACCACCTACCTACACATCATGAAAGATTGGGCTCGTCTCCTGCTGCCTCAGTGAAAAACATAGTTTCGTAAAATGTTTCCAACCCTGTTTAACCAGTGAACCGTAAAAAGATCTGCCAAGAAATTCAATTTAGACAGAACGTTAAATGGTGATGAGTCAGATGACCCATAACCATTAATGATGGCTGAATTGTTTCACTGTTAGCTCAACATGGCTGCAGTATGGATATGGGAATAGACTTTCTATTGTCAACATTTCTCTGCCCACCACTTACCTTGCTAGAGTCCTTCACCTCTTTACAGAGCAGAGCGGTAGCTTAAAGCAAAGCATAAATAATTCATTGTTTGGAACCAACACAATGAATACCAATTCAATCATATTGCAGAGCACTATCATCAAGGCTGATTGCAATACCTGATGTCATTAACTTCATCTGTGGCAATGCGCCGGCAATTGCAAATTCCAGTTCAGAATGCTGACACCAAGGTTACACAGCAACCTGGTAGAGTTAGAGGGCCTGTCTGCTGGCCAGCCGACTGGAATAAGGAGAGGAAATTACTTTCTGGTTTCAAATTGTTTTCACATTAGACTCAGACTCTTGCCCCCTGCAAGAGGTGGGATTCTGCATTAAAAATGACTAGGAACTGGGTAGAGTTAACCACAGAAACAGACTGATATTATGGGGCAAAACAATATGTTTCAGCACTCATCAAATGTAGGCTACATATTCAATATCACCACAAACCAGTAATTGTCAATTACTGTTTTATAGATGGGGCCAGAGTGCCTGATTCTGATGTTTGAGGCCTCTGACTATAATCCAGTGTTACTCTCTATGATTGGCTACAAACATAAACTTCAAATCAAATCTAAGTTTGTCACGTGCGCCAAATACAACAGGTTTAGTCGACCTTACAGTGAAATGCTTACTTACAGGCTCTAACCAACAATACAATTTAACATTTTTTTTTAAAGTATTAGGTGAACAATAAGTAAAGAAATAAAAACAGTAAAAAAGACAGTAAAAAAAACAGTAGCGAGGCTGTATACTGACACCGGTTAGTCAGGTTGATTGAGGTAGTATGTACATGTAGATATGGTTAAAGTGACTATGCATATATGATAAACAGAGAGCAGCAGCAGCGTAAAAGAGGGGTTGGGGGGGGCACACAATGCCAATAGTCCGGGTAGCCATTTGATTACCTGTTCAGGAGTCTTATGGCTTGGGGGTAAAAACTGTTGAGAAGCCTTTTGGTCCTAGACTTGGCACTCCAGCACCGCTTGCCATGAGGTAGTAGAGAGAACAGTCTATGACTGGGGGTGGCTGGGGTCTTTGACAATTTTTAGGGCCTTCCTCTGGTACTGGATGGCAGGCAGCTTAGACCCAGTGATGTACTGGGCCGTACGCACTACCCTCTGTTGTGCCTTGCGGTCGGAGGCCGAGCAATTGCCGTACCAGGAAGTGATGCAACCAGTCAGGATGCTCTTGATGTTGCAGCTGCATAACCTTTTGAGGATCTCAGGACCCATACCAAATCTTTTTGGTTTCCTGAGGGGGAATAGGCTTTGTCGTGCCGTCTTCACAACTGTCTTGGTGTGTTTGGCCCATTCTAGTTTGTTGGTGATGTGGACACCAAGGAACTTGAAGCTCTCAACCTGCTCCACTACAGCCCCGTCAATGAGAATGGGGGCGTGCTCGGTCCTCTTTTCCTGTAGTCCACAATGATCTACTTTGTCTTGGTTTACGTTCAGGGATAGGTTGTTATTCTGGCACCACACGGCCAGGTCTCTGACGACCTCCCTATAGGCTACCTCGTCYTTGTCGGTGATCAGGCCTATCAATGTGTCAAATGCAAACGTGATGGTGTTGGAGTTGTGCATGYCCATGCAGTCGTGGGTGAACAGGGAGTACAGGAGGGGACTGAGCACGCACCCCTGCGGGGTTCCTTAAGTTGAGGATCAGCGCGGCAGATGTGTTGCTACCTACCCTCACCACCTGGGGGTGGCCTGTCAGGAAGGATCCAGTTGTTTTGTCTCAGGTCCTTAGCTTAGTGATGAGCTTTGAGGGTACTATGGTGTTGAACGCTGAGCTGTAGTCAATCAATAGCATTCTCACGTCGGTGTTCCTTTTGTCCAGGCGGGAAAGGGCAGTGTGGAGTGCAATAGAGATTGCATCATCTGTGGATCTGTTTGGGCGATATGCAAATTAAGTGGGTCTAGGCTTTCAGGGATAATGGTGTTGATGTGAGCCATTACCAACCTTTCAAAGCACTTCATGGCTACGGACGTGAGTGCTACGGGTCTGTCGTCATTTAGGCAGGTTGCCTTTGTGTCCTTGGGCACAGGGACTATGGTGGTCTGCTTGAAACATGTTGGTATTACAGAATCAATAAAGGACATCAAAGACACCTGCCAGTTGGTCAGCACATGCCCGGAGCACATATCGTGGTAATCCGTCTGGCCCCGCAGCCTTGTGAATGTTGACCTGTTTAAAAGGTCTTACGTCGGCTACAGAGAACGTGATCACACAGTCGTCCGAAACAGCTGATGCTCTCATGCATGCCTCAGTGATGCTTGCCTCAAAGCGAGCATAGAAGTGATTTAGCTCGTCTGGTARGCTCGTTTCACTGGGCAGCTCGCGGCAGTGCTTCCCTTTGTAGTCTGTAATAGTTTCAAGCCCTGCCACATAAGACGAGCGTCGGAGCCGGCGAAACACGAGTCAATCTTAGCCCTGTATTGAAGCTTTGCCTGTTTGATGGTTCGTCGGAGGGCAAAGCAGGATTTCTTATAAGCTTCCGGGTTAGAGTGCCGCATCTTGTAAGTGGCAGTTCTACCCTTTAGCTCAGTGTGAATGTTGCCTGTAATCCACGGATTCTGGTTGGGGTATGTAGTTTTAGTCGGAAGTTTACATACACCTTAGCCAAATACATTTAAACTCAGTTTTACACAATTCCTTTACATTGTTAAACTTGGGTCAAACTTTTCAGGTAGCCTTCCACAAGCTTCCCACAATGAATTATGGCCCATTCCTCCTGACAGAGCTGGTCTAACTGAGTCAGGTTTGTAGGCCTCCTTGCTCGCACACGCTTTTTCAGTTCTGCCCACAAGTGTTCTATAGGATTGAGGTCAGGGCTTTGTGATGGCCACTCCAATACCGTGACTTTTGTCCTTTAGCCACAACTTTGGAAGTATGCTTGGGATCATTGTCCATTTGGAAGACCCATTTGCAACCAAGCTTTAACTTCCTGACTGATGTCTTTAAAAGTTGCTTCAATACATCCACATCATTTTCCTTCCTCAATATGCCATCTATTTTGTGCAATGCACCAGTTCCTCCTGCAGCAAAGCACCCCCACAACATGATGCTACCACCCCCGTGCTTCACGGTTTGGATGGTGTTCTTCGGCTTGCAAGCCTCCCCCTTTTCCCTTCAAAAAGTACTATTTTTGTTTCATCAGAACAGAGGACATTTCTCCAAAAAGTACAATCTTTGTCCCCATGTGCAGTTGCAAATCGTAGTATGGCTTTTTTAATGGTGGTTTTGGAACAGTGGCTTCTTCCTTGCTGAGCGGCCTTTCAGGTTATGTCGATATAGGACTCGTTTTACTGTGGATATAGCTACTTTTTGTGCCTGTTTCCTCCAGCATCTTCACAAGGTCCTTTGCCCTTGTTCTGGGATTGATTTGCACTTTTCGCACCAAAGTACATTCATCTCTAGGAGACGGAAAGCGTCTCCTTCCTGAGTGGTATGACGGGCTGCGTGGTCCCATGGTGTATATACTTGCGTACTATTGTTTGTACAGATGAATGTGGTAACTTCAGGCGCTTGGAAATTGCTCCCAAGGATGAACCAGACTTGTGGAGGTCTACAATATTTTCTGAGGTCTTGGCTGATTTCTTTTGATTTTCCCATGATGTCAAGCAAAGAGGCACTGAGTTTGAAGGTAGGCCTTAAAATACATCCACAGMTACACCTCCAATCGACTCAAATGATGTCAATTAGCCTATCAGAAGCTTCTAAAACCATGACCTCATTTTCTGGAATTTTCCAAGCTGTTTAAAGGCATAGTCAACTTAGTGTATGTAAACTTCTGACCCACTGGAATTGTGATACAGTGAAATAATGTCTGTAAAAAATTGTTGGGAAAATTACTTGTTTCATGCACAAAGTAGATGTTCTAACCGACTTGCCTCAACTATAGTTTGTTAACAAGAAATTTGTGGAGTGGTTGAAAAARGCGTTTTAATGACTSCAACCTAAGTGTATGTAAAGTTCCGACTTCAACTGTAGCTAGCACCAATAAAAGCAGCATGAAAACAATGACCAGTAGAAACTGCAATCATTTTCATTATCAGTCTACTCAATACCCAAGATATTTTTTCACAACGTCCTCCTCAAAGTTATCAGACTCAAACATCTACACAATATTTTTCCTCTGGAATAGTGTTCAATACATAGGTTGACAAATATTTCTCAATCCACAGTTGTTTCAGAGTCCCACAATAAGAGCTACGACGCTAATGTTCTCTGGGTGTCACTGAGTAGATTGATACCTATGGATTGTGGATCAATGACATGGGGTAAGGCTGTACAGTGAAATAAGTATGCCCCCAATGCAATTCTAAAGTCTAATATATCCTGTGTGATTTCAGATTGTCAAATTAACAAATGATTGTCTTCTGTTGATTTCATGTAACATTCCAACCTCGTTACCATGATCTACTCAATTTGGCATAATTCTACTTTGCATCACTGTCAATGAAATACTTCAATTTTGAAGGCAAACCGCAAAGTCCACTACTGTGGCTCATCCTTATTGTGGCTAGCTTCACATTGATGGGTCCGACCACCATTAATCAAATAAGAACTGTCTTATAAATTAGGGTTATTTTAGATGACACCTAGCGATATAGTTAGCTAGCTAACTATAGCTACTGAAACAGATTGTCGTTTTGCTATGTTTTTGGGAAGAACATTGTTTGCATCCATGAGCTAGCTAGCGGTTTTTTATGACCAGCACTGTAGGTGCGCGAGACAACTTTACCAGCATCATAGCATCATAGCACATGAAATACGAGTGATAGTGTACTCAATGTGTAATAACTACGTAAAAAATTGATGAACGCGTTAAATTATTGTGACATGCAGTCATATTCAGGTCCTGATTGGTCAAGCTTATTTGACWCGTCAAATTGTGTTATTTGACATGTATCTTTTTTGACACGCAACAACCCAACCGGCCTTCCATAGAAAAAGGCCTAAAGGAAGCCCCTATCAAGGTACTGCCAAAGTCTCAATTTGCCTATTTGGGATGTGCATCTTTCCCTTTCAATATGTTTTTATACATATCTAGATACATGGGCTCTAATACGATACAGGAACGATACGTTTTAGTTTGAAATTATTCGGTTTGATTAAAGGAACGTATCTATGCGATTCACTAACATTTGTTGCATAAACACATTCATTTTTCATTCCAAATAAAAATCTGCTGCTGATGGGAGTTTGTGAGCTGGGACTCTAGGAGCTGGATTTGTCTGCGCTGATTTCTGTCTGTGTGTGTACCTGTTTTCCTATACTTCTGAGTCCTCACAAGAATAATAAACCAAGGAGAATGCTGACAAGTGAGGACATTTTGCTGGCTTAAGGGTTAGGTTTAGAATTAGCTTGCCTGCATGGTATATTTGTCTGGTGTATGTAGGCCCCTGAGCTAATTTTGAATTGACAGTAATATCTTATGTTCTTGTCAATTACTGTTCTTTACTTTGTCATGTTATTTATATGTTTTATGTGGACCCCAGGAAGAGGTTCATTCCGGTATCATAATCAAATGATTTGGAGCTTTTGGAATGGTTGATGACTCAATGAGCGCATCTTCTCTAGCGTCGACCATGCAGTGGTGGTAGCAGAAATTATTGTTAAATTACGAAATTAAACTTTACCCTGTATATCTAAAAATAACCATAGACACTAAGTATATCAAACATTAGGTTCACCTTCCTAATATTGAGTTGCACCGCCCCCTTTTACCCTCAGAACAAAATCAATTCGTCGGGGCATGGACTCTACATGATGTCGAAAGTGTTCCGCAGGGATGCTGGCCAATGTTTACTCCAATGCTTCCCACAGTTGTGTCAAGTTGGCTGGATGTCCTTTGGGTGGTGGACCATTCTTGATACACACGGTAAACTGTTGAGCGTGGAAAACCCCAGCAGCGTTGCAGTTCTTGACACAAACCGGTGCACCTGGCACCTATTACCAAACCCCTTCAAAGGCACTTAAATCTTTTGTCTTGCCCATTCACACTCTAGCCCCGATCAGCATGTAGCCTACCTATAGCCAGATGATTTGTGCCTACAGCAGTAGCGGAGGCTACTTTTATTCTGGTAAAACACAATTTATGAGCGAATTTAATAAAAATAACCTGGAAAATTACAATAAACGAACTAATAAAGCCTGATATTGCGCAAGCCATTTTACAAACAATTGAATGCTGAAGGTGACGCACAGCTGTGCCAGATCAGGATTAGGCCTACCTCTTGTTGGTCCGCATGCTCAGCTGTGCGCAGTTTGACTAGGCTACTGGTATTGACTGGGGTTATTCTACATGCAATTTTATTAAATTTTTTTATTAAAAAACTTTTACACCGTTTTCTCCCCGATTTTGTGATATCCAATTGATAGTTAGTCTTTTAGTTAGTCCCATCGCTGCAAATCCCCTTCGGACTTGAGAGAGGCGAAGGTCGAGAGCCATGTGTCCACAGAAACACGACCATGCCAAGCCGCGCTGCTTCTTGACACACTGCTTGCCTAACCCGGAAGCCAGCCACACCAATGTGTCGGAGGAAACACAAGTCCAGCTGCCGACCGAAATCAGCTTGCACGCGCACGGCCCGCCACAAGGAGTCGCTAGGGCGCAATGGGACAAGGAAATCCTGTCCGGCCTAACCCGTATGACGCTGGACCAATTGTGCGCCGCCTCATGGGTCTCCGTGTCACGGCCGGCTGACACAGCCCAGGATCGTACCCGAGTCTGTATTGACGCCTCAAGCACTGCGATGCAGTGCCTTACACCACTGCGCCATCCAGGAGATGACTGTCCACATAATTGCATGCTTGCATGCTTAGTTCCACAATGAAGTAGAGGATGCAGTTGTCACAAAATATTAGGTATTTATGGATGGTAGAAAGTAGGCTAATTTGAGTAAAACATTTTTGTGAACCAGCGATTTGTAAAGTTGGACTAGATTTCCTGACCTATGCATGCTACATCTGGATCAGTTTGGGGTCCCGCAGACAATGCACTCACATCTTAAACATTTGAACCGAGACCTAGGTGAATCGTTACATCCCTACTGCACATTAATGCTCAGCCTTACAGATTTACTTAGGTTCATACACCCATTAAGCTGGTCAGGTTTAAATTCTCACTGAGGTCATTTATTACTTAACTGCTTAGTATCAAAGAAGCAAAGCTTTAAAGCTAACCTGGACTGAAGCTTATCTTTGTGTAGCCTATGTTTCTTGCCTAGGCAATGTTGAGGCAGAGATTCTATTGCTTTTGAAGGACAACATTTTGAAATGAGTTTTATGAAAGAACTCGATTAGCATTCCTGGAGTATCTCTCTGGATGTGCTAAGACTTTTCCGCTGGGTTCCAGGTAGGAGACATTCCTGGGAGTCAGTGTCTCTGTTTCCCTCCATCTTTATCCCAGTATCTTTCCTCCATCCTCCCCTCTCTCTTACTTCTCCTTCCCCAATATATTTCTCCTTCCTCCCTGCACCAGTGTCTCCGCTTCCTCATTCCCATTTTTCCCCCCATGATCCATCCTCATTAACCAACTGCCCTCATTTTCCCTCCCCCAGTCAGGTAAACCAGCATCTCTCCAGTGGAGGTTGCAAATGGCTGTAGGAGCAGTTTCTCCAGCGCCAGCAGCAGGTCTGCTGATCTGTTCTGAGAACAGAGGGAATTTATATCTAGGGAGGCAGGCTTTCCCTCCATCATCCTGCCAATAGAGACCACAGCACATGCTGCACAGCCCTTCATGCTCCACAGCAAGATAAGGCTCCCAGACAGGTCCTTTCTGCTTGGCCCCAATCCCTACAATGAGTGGAAAGGGAAATGCGTGACCAACACACCTGGACGTTTTGAATTAGTTTAACTCCCTTTTCAAAGTTGAGCCTTCTGTTTAATCCATAAATTGGAATTGTGTGTGTCAGCTGAAGAAGTGACGTGTAATTGATCTCGCAGGGAAGCAAGAATCTAGACATACCTTTAAACCACATGGCTTTGCATACCATTTTCTCTGCATCCGAGCATAATACTTGTTTAGGCAGGCCATGCTGTACAGGACATTACTCTTTAGCTATAGATATCTGTTCATTATGTCAGATTTTTTGAAACACTTAGCTTTTTGTTCTAAACACCTGGAAACAGATGTACCCATATCAATTAAATGAGACTCTGAGAACATATTTCTATGGATTCACCACTTGAAGTCAGTTCAGTTGCTATGCAACATGAAGACAATGTCTCGTCTTTGTGGTTATTTTCTCCTCAGCCTTGTCGACTACTGCTGCTTTGCTACTAAATGTCCCCTGTGTTTTCAGACGGCCTTGTGGGAAATGTTACTGTCAGTGGGTTTGAGGAGTGGGAATCAGTTTGACGTTTTCCCAACCATGACGGGCACACTTAAATTACAGAGACCCAGAAGAGGCCCAGGCCATCCAACCCGTTTGTCTCATGAATAAAAAGTGAGGATTTGTTTGATAATACAGATGTGACCAGTAATAATGTGGAAATAATTAGGTCTGTGGTGCAGATTGAGTCAGTCTTTCCCCCTTTTTTTATGCAGTCTTAGAGTAAAATCTGACATATCCTTAGCAGCATGCCAATCATGCTTAATTTGACTTTTTCTTGGTACTGTGTGTACCAAACGTTCACTTGAATGCAGTTTGTTGCTCATTACCTTTTTTGAATGTCCCGATTGAACCTTTGCATGTGTCACCAAGCTTTGCAGAACACCATCATAATCATAGAGAACTGTGGTAGAAAACTGAGGCAGTACAAATCACAGTATAATAGAATGTGTTACATTGATGTTGTTTTGTTACCCCAAAGACATCGATTTAGAAAATGTTCTTTACTTTGACTGCCTGAGGGAAATTCATTTGTTTTGGGTCATTTTTTGTTTATGTATTGTGTGCATCGGGATATTAAAGTGTTTCTGCTTGTCTAGCAAGAAATGTACTTAGTCACAGCGGTCCTAGACAATCGCAAGCAGGAATCMCCGAGCCAATGGCAGCACCCTGGGAAACAGTAAAGCCATTTCGCTCCAGCAGACCACTTAATAGCTTTGGCCGATGCAGAGGCTTTAACTTCATCAGTCAATTTGGGCCAGACAGAGATGAGCAGTCTGCTCAGTGCCCTGACCAATGTGTGAGGAGACATGGGGAAGGACAATGGAGCTCCTCTCATGGCCTCTGGTGATGAAGAAGCCTGACTCACTTTAAATTACATTTGGAAGATAGCAAGGCGGCACTTCACCTGAGCTGGCTGTAGACCATTTTGAAGTGTAATATAGAGGTCTTGAGGGTTTTGTTTTTATGTTGTGGCCCATCTGTCCTTCTGACCCTGTAAACCTAAGCTGTCCTTTGAACTATGTGACCATAGCGGTCTTTGGACACAGGGATCTGTGTGTATGCGTGTAGCTGAGATGACATATTGCCATGTGCCACTCTACCTCTGTGTAATATCTGAAGGAAGTCTGTACTACACACAGCCGCGTACAAAGCTCTCCCTCACACTCCATTTGGTAAATCCGACCACAATTTTATCCTCCTGATTCCTGCTTACAAGCAAAAATTAAAGCAGGAAGCACCAGTGACTTGGTCTGTAAAAAAGTGGTCAGATGAAGCAGATGCCAAACTACAGGACTGTTTTGCTATCACAGACTGGAATATGTTCCAGGATTCTTCCGATGGCATTGAGGAGTACACCACATCAGTCACTGGCTTTATCAATAAGTGCATCAAGGATGTCGTCCCCACAGTGACTGTACGTACAGTTGAAGTCGGAAGTTTACATACACTTATAATCCAAAACGAGTCCTATATCGACATAACCTGAAAGGCCACTCAGCAAGGAAGAGACTGCCCAAAACCACCATAAAAAAGCCAGACCACGGTTTGCAACTGCACATGGGGAAAATTATCATACTTTTTGGAGAAATGTCCTCTGGTCTGATCAAACAAAAATATAACTTTTGTCGCAAATGGGTCTTCCAAATGGACAATGACCCCAAGCATACTTGCATAGTTGTGGCAAAATGGCTTAAGGACAACAAAGGTATTGGAGTGGCCCTGACCTCAAACCCATAGAAAATTTGTGGCAGAACTGAAAAAAGTGTGCGACCAAGGAGGCCTACAAACCTGACTCAGTTACACCAGCTCTGTCAGGAGGAATGGGTCAAAACTCACCCAACTTATTGTGGGAAGCTCGTGGAAGGCTACCCGAAACATTTGATCCAAGTTTAACAATTTAAAGGCAATGCTACCAAATACTAATTGACTGTATGTAAACTTCTGACCCACTGGGAATGTGATGAAATAAATAAAAGCTGAAAAAAATCATCCTCTCTATTATTCTGACATTTCACATTCTTAAAATAAAGTGGTGATCCTAACTGATCTAAGACAGGGAATTTTTAATATGATTAAATGTCAGGAATGATGAAAATGTATTTAYATGTATTTGGCTAAGGTGTATGTAAACCTCTGACCTCAAATGTAGGTACCAAGCTAAAGCTAGCTACCCACCCCAGAAGTTGCGGTCCAACACAACATTCTACAATTAAACTGTTATTTGACATGTCAAATAGTTTTATTTGTGTATCTTTTTTTCTTACCAGCAAAGACCCAAACGGCGTTCCATATTTTTCATTCTCTACATAGTGGTTAGTAGATGCAAAAACGTACACTCATTTCGTTTTACTTGAGCCTATCCCTCCATCTACGGCAGCACCTCTGTAACCCTGCTGTGCTTCTACTCAGATCGACATGATCACCAGGTGTCTGGAGTAGAACATTCATCAGAGTGACTGCAGAGTAAAGGTGTGCCAGGACTCTTCCCTCACTGTGGGCCACTCAGAGAGGACTATTTCTATAGGTTGCAGTCCATAGACGTGATGAGGAAGCGGAGTTGGGATACACATCCCCTGCTGTGACCTGCCAGGCATTGGGATATACATTGCCCTCTGTGCCCTGCCACACAGCCAGGCAGGGGACTGGACGCTGTGCGGGCAGATCAGACCACCTGCCCCATCAACCCTGCCAGCCTATTAATACCCAGGACAATAAATGACTGCTGGCCAGCCAGCCACCAACAGGTCCTGAGGGAATGAGAGCTGTGGAGTTCCCCTGCTGGAGGAAAGACAGAGCTAATGAATACTGATGACCTTACGCCTTCTTTTCAATGCCAGGATATCCCAGAGGAGACAACTAATCACAGTGCCCTTCCCCTCTCCATCAGTGAAGCCAGACTAGAATAACTTTTAGAGAAACTTAACATCTACTACACTGGGGCGTTGCAAAAGCAGTCTAGGTTTATAGCTGCTACACTCAACAATTGTTGTGATTCGAAACCTGTCGTTATGACCAGAAACAATTATTCTATGGGAGAGATCTTAGAATGTGTATTTATAAAGTGTAAAGATCCAAAGAGAGAGTTATATAACATTCTGATTACATTGTTGTACATTTTGGGAGTCTTGAGGTAGGCGCTTGACATGCATAACAGGCATATTCTCTCTCAATGTTAGACAATGTAGAGCTGTAGAGCCTCATACAAAACCTTTGATTTGGCATGTCTTGACATACTGTCAGAGTACCAGACATCTAAAAGTGGAAGAGCAGAATATACCAATAGAGAAACTAAACTATGACACTTGAAAAACCACCTTCACTACTTCCTATGAAACATTTCACTTCATCCAGAAACCTATTATAAAATGTGGCTATGAATGTAACTAGCTTTGTGCTTTATATGCCAGTGTCTGAAGAGTGCCTGTCAAAGCTTAAGTGGTTGAGAAATAAAAAACCTTGTTAGCAAAGAACTGAGATGTTTTTCTTAAGCTTAAAGTCTATTCGGAAAGTATTCAGAACCCTTGACTTTTCCACATTTTGTTACGTTAGTCTCATTCTAAAATGGATTAAATTGTTTTTTACACCCCTCATCAGTTTACACACAACCAATAATGACAAGGCAAAAACATGGTTAGAACCTTTAGCAAATGTATTTAAAAAAAATACTGAAAAATCACATTTACATAAGTATTCAGACCCTTCGCTCAGTACTTTGTTGAAGCACCTTTGGCAGTGATTACAGCCTCGAGTCTTCTTGGGTATGACGCTACAAGCTTGGCACACCTGTATTTGGGGAGTCTCTCACATTATTCTCTGCAGATCCCCTCAAGCTCTGTCAGGTTGGATGGGGAGTGTCACTGCACATCTATTTTCAGGTCTCTCCAGAGATGTTTGAATGGGTTAATGTCCGGGCTCTGGCTGGGCCACTCAAGGACATTCAGAGACTTGACCCGAAGCCACTCCTGCATTGTCTTGGCTGTGTGCTTAGGGTTGTTGTCCTGTTGGAAGGTGAACCTTCGCCCCCCAGTCTGATGTCAAGGACCTCTGTACTTGGCTCCGTTCATCTTTGCCTCGATCCTGACTAGTCTCCCAGTCCCTGGAGCTGAAAAACATCCCCACAGCATGATGCAGCCACAACCATGCTTCACCGTAGGGATGTTGCCAGMTTTCCTCCAGACGTGACATTTGGAATTCAGGTCAAAGAGTTAAATCTTGGTTTCATCAGAACAGAGAATCTTGTTTCTCATGGTCTGAGAGTCCTTTAGGTGCCTTTTGGCAAACTACAAGTGGGCTGTGATGTACCTTTTACTGAGGAGTGGCTTCCGTCTGGCCACTACCATAAAGGCCTGATTGGAGTGCTGCAAATATTGTCATCCTTCTGGAAGGTTCTCCAATCTCCACAGAGGACCTCTGGAGCTCTGTCAGAATGACTATCGTGTTCTTGGTCACCTCCCTGACCAAGGCCCGTCACTACCAATTGCTCAGTTTGGCCGGTGGGCCAGCTATAGGAAGTGTCTTGGTGGATCCAAACTTCTTCCATTTAAGAAGAACGGCCACTGTGTTCTTGGGGACCTTCAATGCTGCAGAAATATTTGGGTACCCTTCCCCAGATCTGTGCCTCGACACAATCCTGTCTTGGAGCTCTACGGACAACTCCTTCGTACTCATGGCTTGGGTTTTGATCAATGGAAACAGGATGCAACTGAGCTCAATTTTGAGTATCCTAGCAAAGGGTCTGAATATTTATGTAAATAAGGTTTCGGTTTTTTAATTTTAGAATAAGGGTTAAATGTAACATGTGGAAAAAGGGAAGGGTTCTGAATACTTAACAAATGCACTAAATTCCCTTGGAGGGAATAGAGAGTTACTCTGAAGTTGAAACGTTAAGTGAGAGTCTGTTTCTGGAGTTGCCATTAGTCAGCCTTTTTAATGAATAGCCATCCTATCCTTTAGCTTCCCTGTGAAAATTCCTAAGGCTTTAAGGGGGAGCTGAACACATTGTAATTAGTTATAGGGGGGTGGACTGGACAATGTTAGCCTGTGTAACATGAGACTCACTGTGGGGCAGCATTCGCCATTTGGTTTCTGTCACCTCTCTGGGTAGCTGTGGCACTTTTTACATAGTGTCAGGCCGTCCAGCTTTGTCCACTTAAAATCAAGCTGCAGAGAATGTAATGCAACGTGACGAAGGGGAGATTAGTATCAGGTACAGTTCCCTTTAGCATTTTTGAATGAATCACTCTGTTCAATGACCAGAAAATGTAGGCTATTTCACTACAGAGTGGGTTTCAGAAGAGCCAGTCTGACCCTTAGGTTGTCAAAGAGATGGATTACAGAAAATTAAACTGATATTTCAAAAGTTATGCCTATAACGCCAGTGCCATAACCAATATTCTGCAACCTAGGCTAAATACCAATATTGCAAAGTGATGGTAGCCTTTAACAGCCATGGCTGTTATTCAAAGGGAGATAGTTAGKTTAATGTTGATTGCGGCAAACATGTGGGGTGTGTTTGTGTGTCCTGGGAAATCACAAGTGCAAAGGAGAGGGATATGTGGAGCTGGTTTAGTGGCATTTTACTAATACTTTGCACTCAGGTACACATCAGGTTTCTTTTTTCCCTGGCTGGAGGCCCGATACCCAGAGGAATTAGGGCTGGGCGACAAATCAAATTAATTGATTAATTCTAATCTATGTTTTGGCGCAATATTACAAATGCCTGCCTGTATAGGCACAAACTCACAAACGCACAAACTCAGTGCTTGACATCATGGGAAAATCATAAGATGTCAGCCAAGACCTAAAAAAAAAAAATTGTAGACCACCTCAAGTCTGGTTCATCCTTGGGAGCAATTTCCAAACGCCTGAAGGTACCACGTTCATCTTTACAAACAATAGTACGCAAGTATAAACACCATGGGACCACGCAGCTGTCATACCACTCAGGAAGGAGACGCTTTCCATCTCCTAGAGATGAACGTACTTTGGTGCGAAAAGTGCAAATCAATCCCAGAACAACAGCAAAGGACCTTGTGAAGATGCTGGAGGAAACAGGTACAAAAGTATATATATCCACAGTCAAACGAGTCCTATATCAACATAACTTTAAAGGCCGCTCAGCGAGGAAGAAGCCACTGCTCCAAAACCACCATAAAAAAGCCAGACTACGGTTTGCAACTGCACATGGGGACAAAGAGCGTACTTTTTGGAGAAATGTCCTCTGGTCTGATCAAACAAAAATATAACTTTTGTCGCAAATGGGTCTTCCAAATGGACAATGACCCCAAGCATACTTCCAAAGTTGTGACAAAATGGCTTAAGGACAACAAAGTCAAGGTATTGGAGTGGCCATCACAAAGCCCTGACCTCAATCCTATATAAAAAGTTGTGGGCAGAACTGAAAAAGCGTGTGCGAGCAAGGAGGCCCACAAACCTGACTCAGTTACACCAGCTCTGTCAGGAGGAATGGGCCAAAATCCACCCAACTTATTGTGGGAAGCTTGTGGAATGCAATGCTATCAAATACTAATTGAGTGTATGTAAACTTCTGACCCACTGGGAATGTGATGAAAGAAATAAAAGCTGAAATATATCACTCTCTCTACTATTCTGACATTTCACATTCTTAAAACAAAGTGGTGATCTTAACTGACCTCAGACATGTCATTTTTACTAGGATTAAATGTCAGGAATTGAGGAAAAGTACGTTTAAAAGTATTTGGCTAAGGTGTATGTAAACTTCCGACTTCAACTGTACGTACGTATGCATGTATGTACTAGGGGTCGACCGATTAATCGGAATGGCCGATTAATTAGGGCCGATTTCAAGTTTTCATAACAACCGGAAATCTGTATTTTTGGACACCGATTTGGCCGATTTTTATTTAGTTTTTACACCTTTATTTAACTGGGCAAGTCAGTTAAAAACCTCTTGGCGCACGGATCCCTTTAGCGGGATCATTTTCGTAAACAACCGCTGAATTGCAGAGCGCCAAATTAAAAAGAATACTAAAAATATTTATTTTCATGAAATCACAAGTGAAATATACCAAAACACAGTTTAGCTTGTTGTTAATCCAACTATCGTGTCAGATTTTGAAAATATGCTTGACAGCGAAAGCAATCCAAGCGTTTGTGAGTTTATCGACCACTAGACAAAACATTACGAACAGCTAGAAGCAATGTAGATTGGTCACGAAAGTCCGAAAAGCAATAAAATGAATCGCTTACCTTTGATGATCTTCGGATGTTTGCACTCACGAGACTCCCAGTTACACAATAAATGTTCCTTTTGTTCGATAAATCAAATTTTTATATTCAAAAACCTCCATTTGGTTGGTGCGTTATGTTCAGAAATCAACAGGATCCAGCAGCCATGAAGGGAAGACGAAAATTCCAAATAGTATGCGTAAAGTTCGTAGAAACATGTCAAACGTTTTTTTATAATCAATCCTCAGGTTGTTTTTAACATAACTAATCGATCATATTTCAACATGACGGTAAACTATCAATACTAGAGAGAAAGAAAATATCAAGCAACAACATTCGCGCGCATGAACTAATCAAAGGACACCTGGCCATCCACTGACGAGTTTTGATAAATATCGCTCATTTTTCAGAATAAAATCTTGAAACTATGTCTAAAGCCTGTTCACAACCTGTGGAAGCCATTGGAAAATGAATCTGGTTGATATCCCTTTAAAAATGGAGGATCGGCAGGCAATGAAACAGGGATTTTTCAAAATAAGAGCCACTTCCGGGTTGGATTTCCTCAGGTTTTCGCCTGCAAAATCAGTTTGGTTATACTCACAGACAATATTTTGACAGTTTTGGAAACTTTAGAGTGTTTTCTATCCTAATCTGTCAATTATATGCATATTCTAGCATCTGGGCCTGAGAAATAGGCCGTTTACATTGGGAACGTTATTTTTCCAAACATAAAAATTCTGCCTCCTAGCGTCAAGAATTTTCAATGACGGCCTAAGAACGGTGAGTTAACTGCCTTGTTCAGGGGCAGAACGACAGATTTTTACCTTGTCAGCTCGGGGATTCAATCTTGCAACCTTACAGTTAACTAGTCCAACGCTCTAACCACCTGCCTTTCACTGCACTCCACGAGGAGCCTGCCTGTTACGCGAATGCAGTAAGAAGCCAAGGTAAGTTGCTAGCTAGCATTAAACTTATCTTATAAAAAACAATCAATCAATAGTTAACTACACATGGTTGATGATATTACTAGTTTATCTAGTGTGTCCCGCGTTGCATATATTCGATACGGTGCGCATTCGCGGAAAAAAGGACTGTCGTTGCTCCAACGTGTACCTAACCATAAACATCAATGCCTTTCTTAAAATCAATACACAGAAGTATATATTTTTAAACCTGCATATTTAGCTAAAAGAAATCCAGGTTAGCAGGCAATATTAACCAGGTGAAATTGTGTCACTTCTCTTGCGTTCATTGCACGCAGAGTCAGGGTATATGCGATAGTAATAAACGTTTTGTTTTCGAAATGATAGTTTCCAGATTCTACCATATTAATGACCAAAGGCTTGTATTTCTGTGTTATTATGTTATAATTAAGTCTATGATTTGATATTTGATAGAGCAGTCTGACTGAGCGATGGTAGGCAGCAGCAGGCTCGTAAGCATTCATTCAAACAGCACTTTTGTGCATTTTGCCAGCAGCTCTTCACTGTACTTCAAGCATTGCGCTGTTTATGACTTCAAGCCTATCAACTCCCGAGATTAGGCTGGTGTAACCGATCTGAAATGGCTAGCTAGTTAGCGGGGTGCGCGCTAATAGCGTTTCAAATAGCGTCACTCGCTACTGAGACTTAGAGTAGTTGTTCCCCTTGCTCTGCATGGGTAACGCTGCTTCGAGGGTGCTGTTGTCGATGTGCTCCTCGTTCGAGCCCAGGTAGGAGCGAGGAGAGGGACGGAAGCTATACTGTTACACTGGCATTACTAAAGTGCCCTATAACAACATCCAATAGTCAAAGGTATTTGGAATACAAATGGTAGAGAGAAATAGTCCTATTAATACTATATTAACTACAACCTAAAACCTCTTACCTTGGAATATTGAAGTCTCATGTTAAAAGGAACCACCAGCTTTCATATGTTCTCATGTTCTGAGCAAGGAACTTAAACGTTAGCTTTTTTTACATGGCACATATTGCACTTTTACTTTCTTCTCCAACACTTTTTGCATTAATTAAACCAAATTGACATGTTTCATTATTTATTTGAGGCTAAATTGATTATTATGTATTATATTAAGTCAAAATAAGTTTTCATTCAGTATTGTTGTAATTGTCATTATTACAATAAATAAAAATAAATCCCTTTTTTTTATATATAATATTATATATATATATATATATATAATATATTATAAATAAATAAATAAATCGGCCGATTAATTGGTATCGGCTTTTTTTTGGTCCTCAATATCGGTATCGCGTTGAAAAATCATAAATCGGTCGACCTCTAGTATGTACTCACACATGCATTTATGCACACATTTATTTTATTTATATATATTTATTTATTTATATATATATATATATATATATATATATATATATATATATATATAATTATTAATATATATATATATATATTGTGTGTGTGTGGTGTGTGGTGTGTGTGTGTATACACACACACACACACACACATACATATACACCCCCCAAGCCCCTCCCCCACACAATAGATATGATTTTTAGGCCATATCACCCAGCCCTAGGAAGGATGCCATGGAAGCATCGAGACTCCTCCAGGCTCAATGAAATTTAACATGGAGCAGAACCCTTTGCTTATCTCAGTAAACAAACCCATTCGCCCTCTGAGTGACATGTTTATTTGGAATACCCTTTGGTAGGAAGGGTCCTGAGGAAAATTTGGGGCAATAAGAAGCTCTAATTGAAACAGACCAAGAGAGATCTGGCCCAGAGGTGCCATGTTATTAACTGATCTCTGGACAGATATATTGAACTCTAGATGGAGAAAAGCTGATAGTAGATAAGACAATATCACCCACAGCTGCCTAGCTGCCTTTTTGGATTCATTTCTTAAAATACCATTGTTGTACATTCAAGGCTAAACTATATTGGAGCTAAACTCAGTTCCAAAAAAAAATGAACAAAAACATGTAAACAGTTCTTTCAAAAGTATTCAAATATAAAGTGCATTAAATTAATTCAGATTCATACTCTGGATTCCGTAGTGAGTGTCCACTGCCAAATTAACTGCAATCCAGAGAAGTGTCCCTCTGATGTCAAAAGGCAGTTATTAGTGTATTAATTTTATCAGGGGTTTGATGAACAGTCCAAAGCATTGGGTCTCTGGCCGGTTTGTTGTAGTCGTTGGAAACTGTCTGAGAGGATCACTTCGAGAGAGAGCGAACGCGAGAGACAGATTCTCTGTCTTGAAGGATACACAAGCAAAATAGTAGGACAGGAGGATTAAAACCCTGCACTCAGGACTCACACTCAGTAACAAATGGCTTCACTGCATTTTAGCACAAAGGCTGCTGTGGGCAAAAATAGAATCCATGTTCATATGAGATGACTTGACGTTTGACATTCAATCGAAACATGAGTAATTTCTGTTATGACAATTCAACTACTATTTGCCACAATATATGGTGTATTGAGCTAAAATGTATTCAGTCTGTGTGAAATAAGTTAATTCAATCAGAAACTAGACAATATTTGGGTCGGAGTTCCGATTTCTCCTATAAACCATATGGGACTGTAGAGTAGACATCATACACCATACGGGACTGTATAAAGTAGGCATCATAAACCATATGGGACTGTATAAAGTAGGCATCATAAACCATATGGGACTGTATAAAATATGGGACTGTATAAGTAGGCATCATAAACCATACTGGGACTGTATAAAAGTAGGCATCAAAAACCAAATGTGGACTGTATAAAGTAGGCATCAATAAACCATATGGGACTGTATAAAGTAGGCATAAAACCATATCGGACTGTATAAAGTAGGCATCAAAAACCATATGGGACTGTATAAAGTAGGCATCAAAATCAATACGGGATGTATAAAGTAGGCATCAAAACCATTGGACTGGTATTAATAAGGCATCATTAATCATATGGACTGTATTAAGAAGGCATCATTAATCATATGGGACTGTAAGAGTATGGAACTGTATTAATAAGGCATCATTAACCATATGGGACTGTATTAAGAAGGCATCATAATTCATATGGGACTGTATAGAGTATGGGACTGTATTAAGGCATCATAAACCATATGGGACTGTATTAAGAAGGCATCATTAATCATATGGGACTGTAATAGAGTATGAACTGTTTAATAAGGCATCATTAATCATATGGGACTGTATAGAGTATATGGGAACTGTATTAAGGCATCATAAAACCATATGGGACTGTATTAAGAAGGCATCATTAATCATATGAGACTGTTATTAGGGGCAGATCAGATTAAGAAGGCATCATTAATCATATGGGACTGTATTAAGAAGGCATCATTAATCATATGGGACTGTATTAAGAAGGCATCATTAATCATATGGGATTGTACTGAAAGCAAAGTGAATAGTAGATAATTTCCATGGAGGCAGCTTGGCCCCGGTCTCCATCATATAGAATATATATGTTTAGCTTCAGCAGGGCTTGGCAGAGCAGACAGGCTCTGTGACAAAGAGCAGAGCTACATGATCAGGTCTTGGATGATGTGCTCCTCTCTACCAGCCCCTCCAAGGCATTCTCTGTCTGTTCACACACTAATCCAATCAATCAAATGTACTTATAAAGCCCTTTTTACATCAGCTGATGTCAAAGTGCTATACAGAAACCCAGCCTAAAACCCCAAACAGCAAGCAATGTTCACACACTAATCCAGGCTGATGCTGGGAGAGGCAGGCAGGCATGGGGACACAGTTGCCTGGCTATTGTCTCTCTTCACTGACAGTCCAGAAGGTGCTTTGGCTAATTCTCCATGACTGGAGCTAGAAGGAGCAGGAACATCCACTGAGACTTGTCACAATGTATTTGTGCTGCTTCCTTCCGCTGAGCTGTCATTTTTGTGGGCAATCAGAGGAAAAGTTGCTTCTACTATAAATAGCCTGAATAAAGCAGCTTTAAAATGGATGTGGACAGCTGGAGGATGTTAATATTGATAGCACATCGCCAACCCATTTGAAATTAACATGAGAAACACAGGCTAGGATAAAAACAAAGCAAACATTGCTCACTGTGTAAATCTCAAAGACGTATTGAACAAATCTGTGATCCTGGTATTCATCAGAAATGTTGATTTATGCTCCACTGTTTAACTATGGGTTTATTTTAGTTCAACTCCTAGGCTATTTCTCAGCAGTGTGATTTTATAAGAGAAATATTTTTCTCTGGGAGCAGCTGAACAAACAAGTTGGTTTAGCTACATTCTCAGATCATAATTAGTCTGTCCAAAATAGCGACACTTCTCTCCTGTGGTTTAAATGCCACCAAGAACTGTAATAACCTCCCCTCGAATGCAATGTAAAAACCAAAAGAGCATTACAACCCAACAAATTGTTCCTCTGCCTGCAACACTGTGACAGCACCACTTGAGCACAAAATMACATCAGTCTAATTCATTCAAACAGAGGTCACTCTTGCACCAGTAAACTGCCTGGAGTCTAAGAGAAAAAGATCCTGAATTAGACCCTCCATGTTCTCATTAAACTGGAATGGCTCCCACTCCCTGTACGTTCTCAGCCATGTGATTTATCCAGGACCCCCACCCAGGCCACACCGACATTGGAGACCCAGGCCATGATACTGCTCTGCCCACAGACACAGCTTTCACTCTGGGTGAGCCATCACCGAATGGTGGAGAAAACACTGACTGAAATCAATTTTAATAGTTCAAGCTTTCCAGCCAAAGTGTCTCATACTGCTACAGATTTATTTAAGGAGGGTGGAAACAATATAAATTATTTAATTTCTCGAAACTTGGAAAATACAAATTATGTCAAGGAAATAAACTAAAGTGCTTTAAAATATACAAAGGGTGGTGCAGCCGGCTGCGACCGGGAGACCCATGGGGCAGCGCACAATTGGCCCAGTGTCGTCTGGGTTAGGGGAGGGTTTGCCCGGCAGGGATGTCCTTGTCCCATCGCGCACTAGCGACTCCTGTGGTTGGCCGGGCGCAGTGCACGCTGACACGGCTAGGTGTCCGGTGTTTTCTCTGACACATTGGTGCAGCTGGCTTCCGGGTTAAGTGGGCATTGTGTCAAGAAGCAGTGCAGCTTGGTTGGGTTGTGTTTCGGAGGACGCATGGCTCTCGACCTTCGCCTCTCCTGAGTCCGTGTGGGAGTTGCAGTGATGGGAGAAGACTAACTACCAATTGGATACCACGAAATTGGGGAGAAAACGGGGTATAATTTTTTGGGGGGAAACGGACTGTCCTAGAAAGTCTTAATTTAAAAAATAACTAAGATCTAACGTGCAGGAACAGAACGTACAAAAATCAACTAACTGAAGGGACGTTGCACAGAGATGAGTGGCCAGTTACATTCCCTGCTCCAAGGGGAGCAAACCATATTTTAACCCTGGGATTCCGGTCAGCTATCTAACCAGAACACAGCAGCATCCATGCTGCAGACATGGTGCCGGGGGAGACTGCTGAGACAGCGAGGTAAACAAGAGATTACATTGAACTGTGACTATTTGCTAGAGAATGATAATGGTTAACTTATAAAGTTAGATTATTGAGTTCAATTATACCTATGACTTACCATGTAACCTAAGCGTGCACCCAACATAGAAAACAATGATAGCAAATGTCAAACTATTTCTGCAATAAAGTTGTGTGGAGATATAAACAAAAGCTATGTGTCGCCATTTATATATTATGCGTATCGCCATGTATAGAGTGCAAACTGTTATCTTGCATAAAATTAAAAGGATATTTGTTAGGCAGGGGGTTTTGCGGTGCGGCCGTCACTCAGATTACCCTTTCACATGGTGCCACAAGGTTATGTCAAGCATGATCGCTTATTTTGACATAGCCTAACGCTGAGGCAGAAGAGGGCACACTGTAACGAGCTGCCGGGTAGAAAACCGTGGGGCTGTGACAGTGGTAATGACGCAGAGCCATGCTCTGCAGCACCCTGCTAACCTGAGCCTGCTACTGCTGTACATCCTGTCAGCTCTTTATCACCGAGAGCCCCCCTCCCCCGTCTCTCACACCTCTCCTGCACATCAATAACCATGGACGGGAAAGGAGCACAGGAGGGGCTATTAACAGAGACTGAGGCCTGCATTCTACTAACAAGCAACCTGAACACGCTGTCTGAAAAGGTATTATATTTTAACAGGGAAGACATATAGGCCTAGACCAAGTAAAGGCTTCAATCGATTAGTTGCTCCTTGAGCTGTCAGCCAACTATTTAATTTGCATGTGTGTTAAATAGTAGGCCTAATACGTAGGCTGAAGTAATGAAAAAGAGAGACCAGCTAAGCATTCGGAAAGCAGGCGGTCATTTGAAATGTACACAGTCTTTGTAGAAAGCATTGGCTGAACAACATAAGATTACAATTAATAAAACAGTTAATCTACCAGTTGAGCTCTGATCACAATCAATGAACCAACAGCTTTTCTAAATCAAATATGTATGAGAAGAAAACAAAACGGAATTTCTATTTTAAATGCTCACTTTAAAATCAGCTTTGTAATGATTGCATTTCAGCCAACAGTGAATTTAATGGATCTATAACTTTTTTCTAATACGTTCTTCAAAAAGTCATCGGTGATAACATTTAATCATCAAGCAACAAATAGCAACAAATATCAATATGCACCTCTTCTATTGTGTTGAAGTCAAAAGGGGAGCAAAGCCGCATCCCACCATCCCACGAGAGAACGGGAACATAAAAACAAATAATCCAAAAATTATTTCCATGAAAATGGAGACTAAAGTATTGGACTGTAACCAACAAAAAATAAACAAATGAGTCCATAAGATGCAATGTGACTAAGCAAATAGAAAATAAACCAATGTGTAATAAACCCAACAGGAACAGGGTGTGTGTGGCAGTAGTGGTGGAAATCGCAGAGGATGGAAACTACTTGAGATGCAGACAGCATTTGGACAGTGGATCTCAGGCACCAGGTAATTGGAAGAGATAGCTGCTACCTTCAGCCGAATCTGAGGGGAGCCCCATTATAATAGCACTGGCCTGAGAGGCAGAGACACCTGTGCTGCTGTCGTCTCTAGACAGACGGGTTGCTTAACACGTCATTGATCCAGCTTAACACGTCTGTATAACTTGCGTCAGTTGGTACCGAGAGAACGAGTAAGGAGATGGGAAACGCGTCACTGTTAAGCGTCACTGGTAACGCTTGCTGCCCTAACTAAACATGATCACAATTCCTGTCCGCATTTTAAGCCCTCCCTACCCAAACTTGTGATTTGGAGGGAGAGTTGTCTGTCAGAAGATGACGCTCCCCGGACCAATATTTTTTCCCATATCAAAATGTCTGAGAGAAGCCGACATCCTCCCCAGACCTTGTGCCGCTGCTACCGAGCTTATGATGCTCCAAGGTCTGGATACCCGAGACTAGTGCTACTGGCGCACACATTATTCACTAACAAATACAAATAGCACCGTCTCCCAATGAGGTGATGATCCTGCTACATAAGATAGCTTTAGCATTGTTAGCCCCAATGGAGGACACTGGTACTGGGCTTACCATGCAACTATGGGCTTATCAGATGCCTCAAAGAGCAGGTGTAGTGATCAGTGTGGGACAGAGGCAGAGACAAGGTGCAGTCTACCATAAATCTGCCTCCCTGGGAAACCCTCCCTTCTAAATGGTTTCATCCTGGCCTGGGCAGAGGAACTCAACCTGTGTGGGAAGTCAAAAGATCTGAGTGGGTCTTTAATGTGTGTTGATCCCTAAAGATGTGAGTGGGTAATGAAGCCAACAGGAAACCCCACTTACACTGTTCTGTATATCTGGAGACTTAAGGTGTCCGCATGCTTCCCAGCCGAAACAGTTCGGAAGAGTTTGTGCATATATTACATTGTGACGTTGTTTGTTTTGGACTTCGGTAAGGTTTTTTTGAGCTGTTCGGGCACACATTTTTTCAAGGTAGGCCAAAGTTGGTAGCCGAAGTCTATGCCCCTTTGCCTGTGATTGGTCAACAGTAGGGATTCTTCTAAAGTTTGTAGTAATTCAACAAGAAACGATTCGTTTTCATGCAAAAAAAGAAAGTTGAGAAATACTGAACCAAAAATCTAAGATTTCAAAACCTCTGCAAAAATGTCAAAATTAATGACAGATTTCTTGAATTATCTATCACTGTGAACCATCAGATCCTCCTCTCCACCCTCTCCGAGTTGGGCATCTCCGGCGCGGCCCACGCTTGGATTGCGTCCTACCTGACAGGTCGCTCCTACCAGGTGGCYTGGCGAGAATCTGTCTCCGCACCACGTGCTCTCACCACTGGTGTCRCCCAGGGCTCTGTTCTAGGCCCTCTCCTATTCTCGCTATACACCAAGTCACTTGGCTCTGTCATATCCTCACATGGTCTCTCCTATCATTGCTATGCAGACGACACACAATTAATCTTCTCCTTTCCCCCTTCTGATAACCAGGTGGCGAATCGCATCTCTGCATGTCTGGCAGACATATCAGTGTGGATGACGGATCACCACCTCAAGCTGAACCTCGGCAAGACGGAGCTGCTCTTCCTCCCGGGGAAGGACTGCCCGTTCCATGATCTCGCCATCACGGTTGACAACTCCATTGTGTCCTCCTCCCAGAGTGCTAAGAACCTTGGCGTGATCCTGGACAACACCCTGTCGTTCTCAACTAACATCAAGGCGGTGACCCGTTCCTGTAGGTTCATGCTCTACAACCTGTCTCTTATACACATCTAGATGTGTATAAGAGACAGGCTGTAGGTTCATGCTCTACAACATTCGCAGAGTACGACCCTGCCTCACACAGGAAGCGGCGCAGGTCCTAATCCAGGCACTTGTCATCTTCCGTCTGGATTACTGCAACTCGCTGTTGGCTGGGCTCCCTGCCTGTGCCATTAAACCCCTACAACTCATCCAGAACGCCGCAGCCCGTCTGGTGTTCAACCTTCCCAAGTTCTCTCACGTCACCCCGCTCCTCCGCTCTCTCCACTGGCTTCCAGTTGAAGCTCGCATCCGCTACAAGACCATGGTGCTTGCCTACGGAGCTGTGAGGGGAACGGCACCTCCGTACCTTCAGGCTCTGATCAGGCCCTACACCCAAACAAGGGCACTGCGTTCATCCACCTCTGGCCTGCTCGCCTCCCTACCTCTGAGGAAGTACAGTTCCCGCTCAGCCCAGTCAAAACTGTTCGCTGCTCTGGCACCCCAATGGTGGAACAAACTCCCTCACGACGCCAGGTCAGCGGAGTCAATCACCACCTTCCGGAGACACCTGAAACCCCACCTCTTTAAGGAATACCTAGGATAGGATAAAGTAATCCTTCTAACCCCCCCCCCCCTTAAAAGAGTTAGATGCACTATTGTAAAGTGGTTGTTCCACTGGATATCATAAGGTGAATGCACCAATTTGTAAGTCGCTCTGGATAAGAGCGTCTGCTAAATGACTTAAATGTAAATGTTATCTTAGATTAATTCTGACTATTTTGAGGAAGTCTATACTGGCTATGGCATCTCAAAATGGACAAACAGTACTATTGACGCTTTTGTCTAGTTTTTCATGCAAAGGTCTTTTATTAAGGGAGTACGCGAACACACTCATTCGGTTCGCCTAGCTGAGTTAGGCGCCAGCCGAACTGAAGCATGCTGACGCCTTTACCGTAGCTGAGATGCAGAGGGACCATCTCGGCTTCAAGCAACAACCTAACACTGCTCACTAATTAGAGCCAAGGGCTTGAATGTAACGCAGTGCTCCAAAGTCCATCAGCTGAAATACGCAAATCTATTTATTACTATGAAAGCAGAAAATAACAATAGCAATTTATACATCACTGCAGAGGAGCAGAATGAGAATTGTTTATAAGGGATTAAAAAATGCCGCTATATATTTCTATTAGTTAGCTAATCTTATTAGCTACATCTCCAATGGAAGCGATGGATAATCCCACAAATATACAAATCCAGGCTGCTTGCGATCATCAGCATGACCTCATCCAAACATTGGGGAATATTTGGAGGCAGGCATCAGCCATGGACGGCCCTGTCCCTCCTCCACATGATTAAGAAGCTCATCGTGTTAGAGCGAGGTGGCACCATGCTGGGCAGAGAGAGAGAGAGGGGGTTTAGAACACCCTGTCCCTCCCCACATCTCAGCCTCCAACCCACCCATCACCCAGCTGATTGTAGCAGGCAAACTATTAAAGGGAAATTTCAGCGCAGCTCTTTCACTGTATTTCTCCATTAATGTCGAAATCTAGGATTTCCTCACTAGACGCAAATACGCGCATTTCTGCATCTCACAGGCAGAAACAGTCATCTATATTTCCTGGTTGTAAGCAAACAATATTCAGAATTCATAGCGATTTCTGGACGTAGTACCGCCCCTGTTGAGGTGGATCCGTTTGAGAATTGGTGTCAACAGGTAGCTAACGTTACTCAATAGACCAGCCACTCGTTCATAGAACATTAACTTGCAAAGAACTATTTATTTTTGCATCGACATCTAAAGTTGCTTGTAGCGCAAACTACAAGTAAGCACAGGCTGCTGGGGTCAAATGTAATTGTTACCTTACTAAAGTCGAGCAGAGGTAACGTAGCTAAATTAGCTAGTTAACTAACTAGCGAACTACACTTGTTAACCTTTACCAAAATCTAGCTAGATTACTTTAATAATACGCTGGCTAGACAGTCCAAAACAAATCACTAAAATTAGCCAACTGCTATCTGGCATTGAGAGTTGTAATTTTGCAAACTAACTTTCGCTACGTTAGATTACGTTAGCTACAGCCTACCAGACCGTATGTAACCATTAGCTAGCTAACTAACGCAGAGGCTAACGTGACTGGCCTGTGTGTTCTGTTTACAGAGTCCGATCTTATGCAGCGTCATCAACATTAAGCTCAGCACCAGGAACTAGTGTAAGTCACCAAATAAATATACTGGAACTAGGCATAAACCTGGTTTGTGTCTTGTCATAGTTAGTGTGTTTACAAGTAGGCTACAGCGTCTACTGTAGTTCTCTGTATTATGGAGGTTTAGTTGATTGTTTATGCAAAACTTGAAGTCTAAATTGGAAAAAATCTGAGTTATTAGTAAGTGTGGTGTGTGACTGACTGGTGTATGTTGTGGGTGGGTATTGTGTGAAATTTTGTCAGCATGATCCATTGACACGAGTGGGGTGGGTGGATATAGTACCTTGTTTGAGGGTGTATTGATAGGGACAAAGTAGTAAAATGTTGGCTTATCACCAACTAGTGTGTCCTACAGACATCCTGCTGCTGATGATGACCTTTACACCAGCTTTAGCAATACAGATCCTGTACACCCATTGGATGAAAGTTTTCATCCGGGAACAAGTTCAATATCATCTGAGTCGGAAGAGGAAAATACTGCACAGGGCTGGCAAGAGCTATGAGTCCAAGGCCATGGAGCTCAAAGTTCTGCCAGACCACCTGCCAATCACCAACACAAGACGAGGTTCACCAGCTGAAGAACATTCAGGACTCTGCCTGGAACGTTCAGCCAACACAACATCCATATTCAGTTAGACTGATGTTGTAGTATAATATAGTATGCTAGTATGCTCACAAATGCATTGTGGTATAGATTTTGCTAGCTCTTGTACATGTGTACACTGAGGGCACAAAACATTAGGAACACCTTCCTAATATTGAGTAGCACCCCGCCTGCGCTCAGAACAGCCTCAATTCGTCGCGGCATGGACTCCACAAGGTGCAGAAAGCGTTCCACAGGGATGCTGGCCCATGTTGACGCCAATGCTTCGGATGTCCTTAGGGTGGTCAAATAAAGTGTATTTATTACATGTGCAGAATACAACTGGTGTAGACTTTACAGTGAAATGCTTGTTTACAAACCATTCCCAGTGTTGCAGCTAAAAAAATATATATATATATATATATATAGCAACTAACACAAGTGGAATAAAATAAATACACAAGAATGGAGCTATATACAGGGAGTACCAACACCATTCTGATACACATGGGAAACTGTTGAGTATTAAAAACCCAGCAGCGTTGCAGTTCTTGACACAAACCGGTGCGCCTAGCACCTACTACCATACGCCGCTCAAAGGCATTTAAAATCGTGTCTTTCCCATTCACCCTCAATGGCACACATACACAATCCATGTCTCAATTGTCTTAAGGCTTAAAAATCTTTCTTTAACCTGTATCCTCACCTTCATCTACACTGATTGAAATGGATTTAACAAGTGAAATCAATAAGGGATAATAGGTTTCACCTGGTCAGTCTACGTCATGGAAAGAGTTCCTAATGTTTTGTACTCAGTGTATATAATGGAGTTTGATATAAAACGTTTRACATTGCATTTGGAAAGTATTCAGACCCCTTCCKTTTTTTCACATTTTGTTACATTACAGCCTTATTCTAAAATGGTTTAAATAAATGTTTATCATCAATCTACACACAATACCCAAAAAACAATTTAAACAATTTTAGAATAAGGCTGTAACGTAACAAAATGTGGAAAAAGTCAAGGAGTCTGAATACTTTCCGAATGCACTGCACTATATATATTTTTTTACAAGTGTACTGACAAGTGACTAAATGATTCCAGCTGCATCAGAAACCAAACTGTGGACTTCAACTTCTGGATCAATTGTGACTGACCGCCTCGATTCAGACTTATGTAGCAACATTTGAAATAGTGTTTTTTTCCTTGGATAAAAGTAGAGACTCAGAGCTAGAAAATTGTATATCAGACTGCAGTTGAGGAACAATGGGAGAGTAAATCTGTTAAGGCAGATTAAAGTTTGCATGTTCAAATGGCATATCAAAAAATCAATTTTGATAAAAATAGTTTCTTGAAACGGGTCACAATTTGTGATATTCATGAAATGCATTCGGAAGTAACTAGCTAAAATCTTAGTTAAAACAAATTATGCAGGGAGGCGGTGTATCATTTCAACTTATATTTGTTGGCAAGTAAACATGTTACAATAAAACCGTAGATTGGTCTGTCAATGTAGCAAATAAGTAGACATGGCTTGTATTCAAGATTTATTTTCTCTGGAGACCGAGGCGAGTTTACACAGCAGTATGCAGGAACAGTTATGCAATGTATGACATATATACAGTAGAATAAACATATACTACTAACACCAAAAAGCAGTACTACAGTTCTACAATGGGAATACTTGCATATGGTGTGTTTGGGGGCTGCAGACAGTGAAGTCTTCGGAGTCACTTCGATACAAGGGGAGATTGTTGTTTTGGACCTTTCGAATCTCCTCTTTAATTGCTCAAAATGGCCCCAACACACGCAGGCAAGGGGATTTGGTGTCGTGTACCTTGTTTCTCCCCACGCAGAAGAAACTCCAAAAGAATCTGTAGGCCACTAAGCAGTATTCGTCTATTAGACTTTCATGGGGAATGAATGTGTACTGTCTGTATTCCTACTGTAGCAGCACGATGCAAAATATTATACATATCACAGACACGTTAATTAGCTAGCTACAACACAGGTATAGTTACTCAAAGACTAATATGAGTTATAAAGTCAATCATTCCTTTAGTCTTCATCATCATCATCAAAGCATTTCTCCAGTTCTCGCAGAGTCCTAATGAGATGCACTGAGGCTAGCTAGCTAACATTAGATAGCTAGCTATAATATTAGGCTACAGTACATTTTGGGTATAGCAAACTAAGCTAGCTAGCTCAAATTGGCTAGTAGCAGAATTAGCAAGCCTCGTTATGGCTGAATCAATCACCAAATTATACTGTACAACACTGCCTCGTGTGAAGAGAGAGCTGTTGCTAGCTAGCTCCCAACAACATACTCGTTTGTCATTTGACCTCCTGGTCCAGCTGGTCTAGGCTGCCTCCACCAGTTGATCATGGAGGTTCTGACGAACATCTCCAGCACACCTCTATCCATATGTGCGTCGAAACTTCGATGGTCTGTCACTCATACACTCCTCTTCTGTCGGCATGGATGGACAGCACAAGCATAGGCACCACAAGTCAGACTCTGGCCATAGCTACCCATCGCTGCTTGTTGGTTTCGCAATTCTTGTTCTCACCATCTCAACTCCTCTTCAGGGAATTCCTGCGCTGTGCCGAAAGTCTCCCCCCTGCCAGAATTCTCCCCCCACTTCGCGTTCTTCATTGCTGCGACTTGCTTGCTAGTAGAGATTTCTGCTCTTCACTCCGTTGTCAGTTTAGCCTACATTTCACTGATCTCAGTAGCAGAGAGCATTTTTGTCTGCAGTTTTCGGTTTGGCTATTTGCTTCAAGTGTATGTGGCGGTTCTAGCTTGTATGGCGCCCTGGGCGAACTCCCCCTTCAGCGCCCGCCCGCACCCGGGGGCGCCCTGTGCTGCCCACGGCAAGATGCCGCCSTACTCCCTCCTCTATGTTTAATATAACACACATACATTAATTATTAATTTTGGTTGCCAATCCTGARGTGYAGTTTGTTCTATAGAAAGTATTTGACTCTGATGTGTGCCACAGAYAGTATTTAAATAACCACAAAATTAAGGAAATTAGAAGGGGGGATTCTGGCAGGGGGGTGACATAGTTCCCGTGAACCTGTAGAAACTAGTACTGCCCCATTAAAAATAAATAAAAGCCTTCCTTCAAAACACAAAGGCCATAATAATTGCTACAAAACATGACTCAGACAGCAGGCTCAAATCAACCCATGTCATTGGTTGAACTCTCCCTGCAGAAAAATACGCTATGGTGCATGTCTGAAAAACCTCATCACTCATAATTATGTAGGGAGACTGGAAAAACACCCCAAATAATGTCTAGCGATGAAGTTTCCCTTTAAGTGTAATGTAATGAGAATCAATGGGGTGTTAAAAGTACTGGGCTGCACTGCCAAAAGGTGCTCCCTGAGCTCTCTTTATTAGCCTGTAAACAGAGCTCTGGCCTCTAGTACACCAGCTCCAAATGGACTGCATTGATCAGCAGGTCAGACTAGGTTGGCTCCGGCTCTTTAATTGCCTGTGTCCCTTCTCATTCTCACCCCAACAGCTGTCAATTACCTCCCAGGTAAGCCAGGGCCAACAGCACTCCTTGAGTTCAAAGCCAGGCTGAGGCATGACCAGAATACAGCGCTGAGGAAGTGTCTTGACTTCACTAGACTGACATGGAGCCCACAGCTCCAGTTTATTATTCAGAAAAAATATGAATTCAATAGGAGGGAGGCATTAGTTACAGGCTTACTGGAGTATGAGACGCCTCCTTATGTTCATGCACAGTGCATGCATCAGTCTGTCCTCTTGAATTTAAAATCGTCTTCTCTCGGGTGAAAGGGAAGCAGTTCAATTGGCATAACAACAGCAGCAATTTCCTTGATCAAAGTCTAATGACAAGATGCAAATCTCTGAGCCAAAGAACTGTCACTCTGCAATGACTTATGTTTCTCATGATTGTCCCATTTATCCTCTACAGTTCTTATAAAACCTATGGGGTCCTTCAGATTTTTGCTGGGGTAACACAATACAGAGTTCGACTGGCTATTCACAAACGTGACTGTTCTAAACTTGACAGCGCAATAGTTTAATTCAGTTCACAAAGTACTGCCAATCTTCGAGTCTTGGTGTACACAATTGAGGACAGAGTGGATTTACCCTCAGATGCCCCCTCTTTRGAGACATTATCCCTGCAGTGCCTGAATAGTGCCGCCTTTTACCCCAGCACAGTGTGCCATCATGCTGCAAGACATGTTCAACATTCCACTTGATATGAGACTAGGGATGCACGATATATCGGTTAACGTATCAGAATCGGACAATATTAACTAAAAATGCCAACATCGGTTTCGGCCGATGTCTAGTTTAGCGCCGATGTTAAAAACCGATGTTAAAGGTACCATACATACCTACATAAACGTAGGTACATGACGTAATAACGGCACGTAAAATTCTGCGCTACACATGAAACAGCATTCCTAACCTAACAACGTCTGCTGTGTGGATCGAGTAGTCAAGTCGAGCAGTCATTTGAAAGGGTAACAAAATTTCAGCGAGACAACTCAAAGGCGACATCCATTAAAGCTAAGATAATGGAATTCATTGCCCTTGACAATCAACCGTTCTCTGTCGTGGGTGATGTTTGCTTTCGCCGACTGGTCGAGCACCGGTACACACTATGAAGTGTGCTATTTTTCAGATGTTGCCCTACCGGAGTTACAGAGTAATAGAGTAAATACTATTAGCTTCACGACATACATAAACTGATCAAAAAAAGAAATGTCTCTTTATCAGGACCCTGTCATTCAAAGATAATTTGTAAAAATCCAAATAACTTCACAGATCTTCATTGTAAAAGGTTTAAACACCGTTTCCATGCTTGTTCAATGAACCATAAACAATTCATGAACATGCACCTGTGGAACTGTCGTTAAAAGACTKGCTTTAGCTTGGTACCTAGCACCAATACAACCAGCCTGAAAACAATGACCAGTAGAAACTGCAGTCATTTTCATTATTCTTAGCAATAATTTAGGAATCCTTGTGAGTAAGTATTAGCTAGGCTGCCACTTGTTGTTCGCCTATTGAAATTGAACTTCAGTTCATGAAAATAAATAGCTAGCCAGCCACTTAACCCTGTTGCCCAAAGCTAACGTTATAAGCAGCCAGCTAGCTTCATCTGGCTAGTGATGCTCGACCAGACCAGGTTGTGTTGTGAAGCTAGCCACAATAAGGATTAGGCACAAGTGGAATTTGCGGTTTGCCTTCAAGATTAAAGTATGTAATTGACAGTGATGCAAGGCACAATAGTGATCCATGTCGGTATCGGCCAAAAATGTCATATACGTGCGACGTTAGAGCTCTTCAGAGAATTTGCTAACAACTTTATGCATATTTGCCTATAGGATATTATTCACCACCTGAGGAAGTGGGAACTCAAATCTTTGCTAGATTGCTAACAATAAATATGATTGTTGCTATATAGCCATGTAAGCAAATTGATGAATATATCTGTAACGGTAGACTAATGTTCTACAATGCCTAGGCTACTTCTAGGCCTGCAAATGGTGCGCTCGGCTCCTCAGGATCAAACCTATCCTACAGACTTCTCCGGTTGTAGAGTGGTATGAACTCAATATTAAGAGGTGAGAAATAAATGTGACTCTCCTCTGTAACTAGAACAATATTTGCTTTTAAAATTGTGTTTTCCCACAATTGTATTTTGTGTCACAGTGAGGAGAGGGAGAAAGAGGCTCGCTCACAAAGCAGCCGACAGCAAAACAGAGACAGGCAGATGGTGCCTTCAGAAAGTATTCATAGCCATTGACTTAATCCACATTTTGTTTCATTACAGCCTGAATTCAAAATGGATTAAATATGTTTTCTCACCCATTTACATACAATATCCCATAATGACAAAGTGAAAACATATACATTTATTGAAAAAGAAACAATTACCTAATTTACATAAGTATTCATAAAATATGGAACAACCCTGCCTAGAGCTGGCCATCCGACCAAACTGAGCAACCAAGCAAGATGGACCTTTGTCAGGGAGGTGACCAAGAACCCAATGACCATTCTGACAGAACTACAGAGTTCCTTAGCTGAGCTGGGAGAACCTGCCAGAAGGAAAACAGTCTCTACAGCACTTCAACAATCTGGACATTATGGGAGAGCGGCCAGACAAAAGCCACTCCTGAGAAAAAGACACATGAAAGCACGCCTGGAGTTTGAAAGACTGTGATCCTAAGGCAAAAGATGGTGGTCTGATGAGACAAATGTAACTCTTTGGCCTGAATTGAAAGCGCTCCTGTATGTCTGGAGAAAACCAGGCACAGAGCATCACCCGATTAAAGCCATCCCTACTGTGAAGKATAGTGGTGGCAGCATCATGCTATGCTTTTCAGCAGCAGGGACTGGGAGACTGGTAAGGATAGAGGGAACAATGAATGGAGGCAAATCCTTGACAKGAACCTGCTTCTGAGTGCAAACAACATTAGACTGGGGAGAATATTTATGTTCCAAAAGGACAATAACCCCAAGCATACAGCAAAAGCAACACTGGTCTTTAGAAAAAGAATGTGAAAGTCCTTGAGTGGCCCAGCCAAAAGCCAGACTTGAATCCCATTGAAAATCTGTAGAAAGACTTGAAGTTTGCTGTTCACTGCCGCTCCCCATCTAATTTAAGAGCTTGAGAAAATCTGCAGGGAAGACTGGGAGAAAATCCCCAAATCTAGATGCGCAAAACTYATTTAGACATACCCAAGACAACAAAGCTGTAATTGCCACCAAAGGTGCTTCTACATGGCATTGAATCAGGGGTGTGAATACTTATGTAAATTAGATATTTCTGTATTTAATTTTCAYTATATTTGCAAAAAAAAAATGTATTTCACTTTATCAACATGGGGTATTGTGTGTAGGAAAAAAATATATTTTATCCAGTTTGAATTCAGGCTATAAAACAAAATGTGGAATAACTCAAGGGGTATGAATACTTTCTGAAGGCACTCTTTCACAGCAGGAATCAAAATAATGCACACGCTATTACTGTTGACCAAATAATGTTGAACAATCTACAAGAACGTTATATAGAGAAAAAAAATCACAGAAAATGACTGACGTACACAAAATGCTTTGGTAAGAGGAAGGCAATGTGGGCCTCGTATTGCTCAGTGCAGGAGACCCATCAGCATGCTGGGCCACAAGCCTGAGGGGAGTTTAACCGTCTAATCTCCCACCGTGCATATGACTTAGCATGGATGTCAGTTTGTGCAGGCGAGCAGTAGGACAGAGAGGACGTGTTTGTGCCTGATGAGAAGCAGATGACAGTTTGATGTGTCAATATCTGGGTCTCCCTTTAACACCAAGGGAGGAAAACATGCCTGCTCTTTGTGCACTTTAATCTAGCCAGCTGGCTGCTATATTAAGATTATTTTTTGTGCTTTTGTGAGTCATGCTGAATGAAATGAAGATTCTGGCATGGTGTATACATTTCTGATGCCTTTGTGGATGAACGGCCCAACTCTTTCATCAAAGAAAGAGTACAATTTTCCATCATCAGTGTATCACATGAATGAAAGGAACATTTACAATTGCATGTCAAAGCGCCATGTTACCTTACACTCTAGGGAATTTCACACAAAGCTTTTGTGCTGGCTATTCAGTCACAAGGAGTTCTGCATCTGAAATATTTATTTGCAAAGGGCAGAAAATCTGAAAAGGTTTCAATTATTCAGCTTTCATTCAAATAAAATATTTTAAAAAGATGAGTCCCTTATGACTGCTTATGGATGATTCAGACATCTTGATCAAAAAAATACTGATCATAGGCACTGCAAACCTGAACAGAATCAAAAATGTGCCCAATGAAAGCCCCRTTAACTCAGTAATTAAAGAGCAGGGAAAGTAAACCAGCAGGGGARGGCAATTTCCATCTGCACTTCACAACACATAGACGGAGGGGATTAGTCAAACTGATTTAGTCCAATAACTTTCYCCTTTCTGTTGTTGGTTTAGTGAACCATGTTCACATTATAAATACCGGGAAGCTAACTTTGCTGAAGACTGAAAGACTTGTGTTTGCATCAAGTTAATGCCCAGGATTTATCTCAGCAGCCTAACTGTCTTGTGGTATGCAGACGACCCAGGTGGATCACATATCCAAGAAAGTATGAATTAAGGCTGACTGTTCATAGAACTCCAAAAAATGATTTTAAATACCAAGACAACAACCATAATTGCATTTCAGGTGATGACAAATCCACTRCACCATGAAAGCCAACTTTTATTAGGCTGAATCATGAAGATGTCCTCTTAGTAATGTACTGTTGGACAGACTATACCAGAGTAGAGACAGCAATGATCTTATCATTTTGTCAACAGAGCTCCAAATTCATCACCGGTACATATGGTTCAATTCCACCAGCAAAAATACAATCAGCACCAACATTGACCAACTGTCCACATGACAAATGTGTTGTTTATGAGTATGTGAGGTCCCTCAGTCACAGGGTTAGGGCCAAAGGTATTTTCAGCACCAAGGTCAACATAAGAGAGAGACTCCTTTCCTTTTCTGATAGTGATTGTTCACTCTGCAGTCACACATGAAGCATTCCTGAATATTGTTCTGGTATGATGTAATAGGCCTAATGTGTGATGTAGTTTGACTGGAGGACACTGCAGAATTTCCTGTGCTGGAATACTCTGGAACACTCAGTCCACCTGTCAACCTCAGCGAGAGAGGCTACTTAGCGAGACCGGAGGTTTCAGGCTAGGAGTATGAAATTAATTTACTTCACACCTCTGGCAGACTTTAAATCAGGACCCATTCACCTCTGATGGGAGGACTAACAGCAGGAGGCTGGAAGCACTTACCACAGCTTAACGCCAAATGGGAAAAGACACCAAGGGGTGGCAGATAATGTTTCTGGTTTTGCTGTACAGGAGAGTTACATTATACTGGATTGTGATGAGAAATAATTACAAAACAAAAAGTCCCAACATAGCCTAATGAACTGCACAATGAAGGACCTTCAAACACASTAAGAACATAGGCTTGTTGATGTGTAGCCTAACAGATTATGCAATTAACAGTCCAACAGTTTGGCCTAGTTTAATACCGTATCATACATCCATGTCTCCCTCCTTGAAGCTCTTTGTGGATGAGGGGGAACACTGTCTCCAGTACTGRAATTTCATTTCAGCTACCAGCCCTTTCATGTCCAGGGTAGTGAGAAGATGGTTAAACTTCTGAAGGAGATGTATTTTTAACAAGAGCTTTTACGGGAGTAGAATAGAAGCCGTGTAACAGGAGACCTCCGGAGACCAGGTGGGAATGAGTAAGTTAGTATGCCTACTAAATGTCTTCATCTATGAAATATGCATGCTGACGTTTTCGCTGACGTAGTGATCAAACATGTACGCATACGAGGGCCTTCACCACCTGACATCGGGTTACTGTGATTAGCTTGCCATGTCTAGATGGACGTTATGTACGCAGGTTGACGTTTGTCATGAATCTTGCCTTTGAGGCAAAACTGAGCAATTTCCACAAGATAGGCCAGCAGCAATGTCAAAATTGGTTATATTGTAAAAACTCATGAAACAAAACTGAGCTTTTTGGTCTTCATTTAAGGCTAGGTTGAGGCATTAGGGTTAGCAGTGTGATTAAGGTCAGGTATAAAATTTGATTTTATTACTTAGTGGCTGTGCCAGCTAGAGACCACTCTGCAGAGCGGCCTCCAGGGCAAGATTAATGACAATAAATGGCAACCTGCGTAATGTACGGCCATGTGGAACGTAAAACTATACATTGAACAAAGCCAACAAAACTGGCAGGCTAGAATAGACATTACATGATCTTATGACTTTTTGCCATTTCACTTTCCAAACTTTACCATCCACCTGTGTCRACCATGACTAAAAGCTCCACTCTGCACACACTAGACAAAGCCAACAAAACTGACTTGAGCAATCTGGCTCTAACTTCTACATTGCAGGCCAACAGCTGTCAGCAGCATATCCTCTTGGTCAACTTGGTGTCCAAACTTTAAGAGATCCACCTGCCTCCTTCCGTCTCTCGTTCCAGGTACGGAGCAGCACCTTCCAGATCATTAGTCTGGGCAACACTCCACCGCCCAATCAGATCAGAAGACCTCACTAATAACCAGTGGGAGGCCAATTAGACTGAAGAGCTCGTGTCTCATTTGACAGTTCTCACCATTCCTCCACGAGAGGGGGTCCTGCAGCACATTATTGCAGTCCAGTGACCGTTAAAGCCAATTATTAGAACTGCTATGAAGACAGGACTCAGCTTAACAGACAATTTTTAACTATTATTGTGAGCATATTGATTCCAGTGTCCCTGACTCCCCATTGATGAAACAAATGGGTCTAGCTTGCTGCAGGGAATACAGTCATCATGCCATTGTATCCACAGTTAAATCTTGTGATACAGTTTGTGTCAGTGATGTTTTGCAGAGGGCAGAGCTAGTGTAGCTTCTATGACAGACAAGGAAAGACTATGACAAAAAGTATATTGGTTATTAATATATTGGTTAAAAGTATATTGTTATTATATTCGTTACGTTGGCTCATTCTCTCAATTTACAAAGTATTGTAAATTGGCCTTGGGCTGAAGAGAACTAGATCCTTTGGAGTCAGGGCAGGACTGACAAAATCATTGCGGGAGCTGCTCAGAAAGAAATAACACTGGAGTAAACATTTCCCTAATATGGGCTCAAACAGGGTTTCTGTGAAATTTCTGTAAAAATGTTGAAGACTAATTCCCCAGCCAATGCTTCCAATCTCCTCTGCCAAGATGGAAAGTAGCCTACACTAGGCTGTACCTGTATCCACTTTGCATTTACGCAGAATGAACGGCTAACACTCCAATTATCATAAACTATTCAAACAGGTTCATTGGAACTAAATCTTACTTGGCCTGTAACTCATATTCCAATAAGGGTAGGTTTACATTGCAGACATTCACATCCTAGGTAAATAATGGCAACAGCTAACAGACACAGTCCTAATGAGTCAACTGAGAAGTGTGAGAGCGCTCTATACCAGCCTCTCAATCACACATAACAGCCATTGATTTCTGTCCTTGAGGAGACTAGAGTAGTCAGGGCTACAAGCACAAAGCAGCACTGAGCATGGCTGATCCTCTGCTAATGACAGTCTCAACTCATTGCATAATATAGGCTAGCGGCAGGCTAATTCTATATGGTACATTTAGCTGACATCCTAATATCAAATACAAATGCTAAGCTATGCATTTACAGCTCTTCTGACTACAAGAGAGTAACCTTACTCCATTTGGATAGTGAGGACACCTAAACCAGAGCAGTCATTAAATGACCCCCCATGCATCAACAAAACAGGATATTCAGTGACATGACGTCATGCGTTATTGTTGCAGTGTGCGGTCATGGAGCCACCTGCACCCTGGATCAATCAGACAGATTCATGAAGCAGAACCTGCTGACATGACGGATCCAGAGGCTCCCATCACATCCAGGTGCTACAGTAACTGACCACTTCTCAGCTCACATAGAAATCTGCAGAGGAAACCAGGTCGGGCCCACACACTGCTAAAGTGGACATATTATACACAAGAGACCAGGGCAGACTACAGTATAAATAGAAACGGATCTCCTTATAAACACAAAAAGAGCCCCAGATGCCTTGCATTTAATCCTAGTCTTATTTACAAACCCAGGTAGCCGTCACCTGTAGAGAATTTAATCAGCTGGGCTTCAAACTGTATGTTTCCAAGCTCTGTTTAACCTTTGGCTGGCAACAAACTGTAATGCAATATAAATTTTACTCTTAGCTGGAACTAACGCATAAATTGAACAGCAAAAGTGAACGAGAAATAGGTTTTGTGATTTAAATTGAGTTTCTTTGCTCTACATGAACGTCTAATTCAGAATGAGTAGCAGGGGAACCATTGCTCCTCTCTGGTCCAATAATAACACTCCCTCCAGATGTGGTGAGTTAAAGGAGAAACGACAGCCATGGAGCATCGTCCTCCATTTGGGGCTTTCTGTCCCAGTCAATCATCACCAAGGTAGTGCTGCCCAGCGCTCCTCCAATACACACAGCCTCATGGGAACAGAACTGTAGACATTGGCTGGTTCTATTGAGAGAGAGACTGGAGTCTGTCCCAGAGTCACCTCAGCTCTGCAGCAGTTCAGCTGCTTCAGCCTTGACACGGAAGAACACTGCAACAGAACAGTCTCTCAAATTCCAATGATTAGCCAATGTCGTCTCATCCCCTCTAGATTATGGAGAACAACACAGGGTACTTCACATCTATCCTGTCGTTCTTGTGTGCCTGGTGATTATGGTGACTAACATTCCTAGTGATTTTGCCAACAGGGGCATAGAGTAGCAGACGAGCGCCAACCCAAGTTTTGAATCAAAGTTAGGATTAACAGACGTGCCTCTGGGAGCAGAACTCCAAGTCAGAGGTTCAGGATTAGACCAGTAAGGACAAACTTTACCTCATTATTGGACTGAGATCTACAGACCTGAGTGAGACCCCATATTTCACTGACATTACCAGTAATAAGCCACTAATCCCTKAAATCTCACCAAAGATGGGCAATTTCAGGAGAAATTCACCTTATGAGCACTGCTGRAGATTAATGTCTTTGCGGAGCTGCTTGGGTAATGATCCAAATGCATTTCCATCTGGAGGCGAGCTTTCCACTTTGGTGTCCCCATCAAAGGCTCATCTTCCAGGCATTTACACAAGTGTCGTCTAAAAAGCCCACTGCTTTCAAGTCCTTTATGTTCCCACACACATTCAAAATGTGTCATATTACGGATGGGTTGCTTGCTTCTTTTGCTGCTGCGCCATCAATTTAAGATGGCACTGCAACCCTAATAGCTGATTAATCTACAAGCCACTATGGGAAGGTTTACACTACAAAACCCAGAAATTGCTTTTTTGGAGCATGTGGTATAGCAATAGTTTAAGAATAAATTGTAAACATCTCTGCTAATGCAAATGAGGCTGTCAAAAAGTTTATTCCAAGAAAGAAATTACTTTCATTTTCTTCACACAGTGTGGTATAGGCTACGCTCTTCTTGACAGTAAGGAACTGTTTAGTATTATGCCCACACAAACACCTCCCACGCAGAGCACTAACCAATAGTGTGCTCCATTGATTTCTTTACCAGATGGAAGTCAAAAAGGAAGGATTATATTTATCCTCAGCAGGGTTTCCGTTATCCGGTAATAGCCCGATTTTGGCAAATCAAAAAAAATAAAAAGCCAATAAATAAAAAACTGTCACTGGCCAATAGTCCAGGAGAAGAAAAATAAATAAATCGCATTGCAAGATATTGCTTTTTTGCTTAATCATTGATGGAAATACCCATCGATCGAAATACATTTGACCGGTTATGCTTAACTTCTCTGGGATATGTGGGATATGTGGGACGCTAACGTCCCACTTGGCCAAAAGCCAGTAAAAATGCAGAGCGCCAAATTCAAATAAATTACTATAAAAATCAAACTTTCATGAAATCACACAAGAAAGACACCAAATTAAAACTACACTTGTTGTGAATCCAGCCAAAACGTCTGATTTCAAAAAGGATTTACGGCGAAAGCACACCAACCGATTATGTTAGGTCAGTACATAGCCACAGAAAAAGACAGCCATTTTTCCAGCCAAAGAGAGGAGTAACAAAAAGCAGAAAGAGATAAAATGAATCACTAACCTTTGATGATCTTCATCAGATGACACGCATAGGACTTCATGTTACACAATACATGTATGTTTTGTTCGTTAAACTTCATATTTATATCCAAAAATCTGAGTTTAGGCGGGACGCTACTGTCTCACTTGGCCAAAAGCCAGAGAAAATGCAGAGCGCCATATTCAAATAAATTACTATAAAAATCAAACTTTCATTAAATACACATGAAAGATACCAAATTAACGCTACACTTGTTGTGAATTCAGCAAACGTGTCAGAATTCAAAAATGCTTTATGGCGAAAGCAAACAATGCTAGTATCTGAGGATAGCACCCTAGCTAACAATCACAGACCATCATATTTCAACCCTCCCGGCGCGACACAAAACGCAGAAATAAAAATATAATTAATGCCTTACCTTTGACGAGCTTCTGTTGTTGGCACTCCAATATGTCCCATAAACATCACAAATGGTCCTTTTGTTCGATTAATTCCGTCGATATATTTCCAAAATGTCCATTTATTTGGCGCGTTTGATCCAGAAAAACACTGGTTCCAACTCGTGAAACATGACTACAAAATATCTCAAAAGTTACCTGTAAACTTTATACAACTTTAACGTAAATAATAGATAAAATTGAAGACGGGATGATCTGTGTTCAATACAGGATTAAAACAAACTGTAGCTAGCCTTCTGGTCGCCTCTAAAAACAGGACACAACAAGTGACCCTGATTCAAAATGGCCGTACTTCTTCATTACACGAAGGAAAAACTCTCAACCAATTTCTAAAGACTGTTGACATCCAGTGGAAGCGGTAGGAACTGCAAGAAGGTCAATTAGAAATCTGTATTCCCAATGAAAATCCATTGAAAAGAGAGTGACCTCAAAAAAAAAAATCTGAATGGTTTGTTCTCTGGGTTTCGCCTGCTAAATAAGTTATGTTATACTCACAGGCATGATTCAAAAGTTTTAGAAACTTCAGTGTTTTCTATCCAAATATACTAACAATATACATATCTTATCTTCTGGGGATGAGTAGCTGGCAGTTGAATTTGGGTATGCTTTTCATCCAAACGTGAAAATGCTGCCCCCTATCCTAGAGAAGTTAACAGTCTATWGGCTAATTTGCATAATTAAGTGGAATTAAATTGGCGCATGTGTATTTTCGTTAGTTATTTTATCACAAGCGTACAGCATATAGATACAGAGTCTATGAGCGGAAAATCTGTCACAGTGCGAGAGCTGCTGCTACAGTTTCTCAAACAGCTCATTTGTTGCAGCTGTAGTGAAAGGTTATTTTATAAGTCCAGTCATTGCGTAAAAAGTCTAAATGCAATCACGTGTTAAAAACAGTTCTTGGCCACGATTAAAAAGAGCTACCATTTTAATTTCTCAATTGGTATTCAATTCGCCATTCAAGTGCATACAGGCAACGGTAGGCGTGTCACACACCACTTTGCAATTAGCTGGAGGCAGTACGCATTTTGAAAACATAATTGTTTGAAACCTGAATGTTTTATTCATATTATGAGGCATGTCTTGCCTTGCTTCAAAGTAAAATACAACCATAGAAATGTGGAGGCAATTATTTATAAAGACTTTCATATGCACTTGAAACCAGTAGCCTATTTCTCTCATGTTCTACTGGTTTCCAAATGAACTTTTGCGCTAACTACCAATGTAACAGTTTAACTTTAGTCCGTCCCCTCGCCCCGATCCGGGCGCGAACCAGGGACCCTCTGCACACATCAACAACAGTCACCCACAAAGCATCGTTACCCATTGCTCCACAAAAGCCGCGACCCTTGCAGAGCAAGGGGAACCACTACTTCAAGGTCTCAAAGCGAGTGACGTCACCGATTGAAACGCTATTAGCGCGCACCACCGCTAACTAGCTAGCCATTTCACATCAGTTACACTCACCTCCCTTTCGACCTCCTTTTTCCCCGCAGCAACCAGTGATCCGGGTCAACAGCATCAATGTAACAGTATGACTTTACGTCCGTCCCCTCGCCCATACCCGGGCTCGAACCAGGGACCCTCTGCACACAGACAACAGTCACCCACGAAGCATCGTTACCCATCACTCCACAAAAGCCGCGGACTTAATCGGTTTCGGCTTTTTTGGTCCTCCAATAATCGGTATCGGCGTTGAAAAATCAATCGGTCGACCTCTATTAGCAATCCATGCTAGTTGTTGCATCATTAGATCTCCCCTCTCTACATTTCTAACGGATATTTTCATCTCTGTCACATGAAACCTTGCATGTGCAGTGCGCTTTTGACAACAGGGTTTTCTCGCTAATTGCATTATAGAATGAACATTTGCATGTAGCCTATGGCCTCAAGTTGATTGTTCTGTTAATATGAATTACCATAATCTAAAATGTGATTTCTGTCATTCTGAGCAACGTGGGTGGACGCCCTAATCAGGTTACGCACCCAATGCATATAAGTCCATTAAATTCAAATGGTACCGGTTCAATGTCAGGCTGCACATTTTCCTGACACAAACCCTGATTCTCAGGCAGATGGAGGGTTGGGGGGAAAGAAAAGTATGGACATTAGCCTCTGACACTGTGTATGCAACTCAATACAGACTGAATCCGCTCAACCCCTTTACCAAGGCATTTTACCCTGGAGCTGGGCGAAATGGAAAAAAAATTATATCATGATACATTGACTCAATTATTACCTTAACTTCACTAGTGTAGGGGGCAGCATTCGGAATTTTGGATGAAAAGCATGCCCAAATTAAACTGCCTGCTACTCAGCCATAAAAGCTAGAATATGCATATAATTAGTAGATTTGGATAGAAAACACTCTGAAGTGTCTAAAACTGTTTGAATGATGTCTGAGTATAACAGAACTCATATGGCAGGCAAAAACCTGAGAAAAAATTCCAACCAGGAAGTGGGAAATCTGAGGTTTGTAGTTTTTCAACGCTTGGCCTATCGAATATACAGTGTCTCTGGGGTAATATTACACTTCCTAAGGCTTCCACTAGATGTCAACAGTCTTTAGAACCTTGTTTGATGCTTCTACTGTGAAGGAGGGGGGAATGGGAGCTGAATGAGTCAGAGGTCTGCCTCACGTGAGAGTTAGCTTGTGTTCCATTGCATTTCTAAAGACAAAGGAATTCTCCGGTTGGAACATTATTGAAGATTTATGATAAAAACAACCTAAAGATTGATTCTATACTTCGTTTGACATTTCTACAAACTGTAATATGACTTTTCATCTGAACTTTCGCCTGGACTTGCACGCGCRTCGTGAGTTTGGATTGTGTACTAAACGCGCAAACAAAAAGGAGCTATTTGGACATAAATGGACTTTATCGAACAAATCAAACATTTATTGTGGAACATGGAGACCTGGGAGTGCCATCAGATGAAGATTATCAAAGGTAAGTGATTAATTTTAACGCTATTTCTGACTTTTATGACACCTCTCCTTGGTTGGAAAATCCAAAGTCCAGACGAAAAGTCAATTAACTTCTTGGAACTATAGGGGGTGCTGTTCCGCATTAGCATATTTGGGTCTCCAAATTAAACTGCCTCGTGCTAAATTCTTGATCGTACAATATGCATATTATTGTTATTATTGGATAGAAAACACTTTCTAGTTTCTATAAGCGTTGGAATTTTGTCTCTGAGTGGTACAGAACAATATCTACAGCACTTTTCATGACAGGGGTCAGATTTCAGAAATTTTTACCCCTGATCTGGAGTCTGTTTTTAAGGCGACAGTGAATGCTATGAAGAAACCGACACTGCCTACGGTCTTCCTCTGGGTGTCTGTACGTCATCCCGTTTTGAATGGAAACGATTGCACAATCACAGCCATTATAAAGAACAAAACGTATAGTTACCTCCCTTTCTCGTCGCGCGCCTGAAGCGTGAAGGACATCGGACTTGCCTCATTCCAAATCGTTGTCTAACAGCAATATTTCTCCGGTCATGTTTTCAGTCGTTATAGTTGTTAAAAACATCATAATGTAGTTAATTTGAACCGTTTTATAGCAATTTATATCCGTTTAGTGCGATTTTGAGGAATTTCTTTGTTGTGCACTCTGAAACTTTGGACACGTTTTGGGTCCCGTTCGAATCGTTGTGGACATTTCGAAGGACAGAGGACATCTATCGACCAAAAGAGATTACAACATAGAAAGGATACATTGCCCAAGAATCTGATGGAAGAACAGCTCAAAGTAAGCAATATTTAATATGATAAATCGTTGTTCTTCGAAATATTTAAACGCATATTTCGCCATTTTGTTTGTTATCGCGTCACTTGGCGAACCCTGTATTGAAAAGTAAGGATAATTTTAAAAATGTAAGTCAGCGGTTGCATTAAGACATAATTTGTCTTTCGATTCCTGTCAACCCTGTATTTTTTGTCAAGTATATGATTAGCTTTCAATTAAACTAGATCACCTGATAGATGACGTCAGACATATTGAGCTTGATTTCCTAGATTTTTATTGTGTAACACGGTTTTGTATGGCTAAATTGCACCTTTCGAACAAAACTGTATATGATGTTGTAAAATGATGTTACAGGAGTGTCATCGAAGAATTCTGAGAAGGTTAGTGAAAAAATTTTATATATTGGCGGTGATTACGTTATAGCGCTCTTGGCTGGAATCGATGCTCTGTAACGTTTTCACATGTGGTAGCTAACTTATCGATTTATTGTGTTTTCGCTGTAAAACGCTTAGAAAATCTGAAATATTGTCTGGAATCACAAGATCTGGGTCTTTCCATTGCTATGCTTGTCTATTTTATGAAATGTTTTATTGATAGTAAATTGGTCATACACGTTGCTCTATCTAGTAATTCTAGTCGATTTGGTGATGGTCGGTGCATTGTAAACTGTGATTTCTACTGAAATATTGCACTTTTTCTACAAACACCGTATCCTATACCATAAAATATGTTATCAGACTGTCGCTATGAGTTTTTTCTTGTTTGTTGGCTATCAATATCTTAGTTTAGCCGAATTGGTGATAGCTAGTGGTGGAGAGAGAAAATGGCGGACAAAGAAAGATGGTGTATTTTGCTAACGTGGTTAGCTAATAGATTTACATATTGTGTCTTCCCTGTAAAACATTTTAAAAAACAGAAATGATGGGTTTATTCACAAGATCTGTATCTTTCATCTGGTGTCTTGGACTTGTGATTTAATGATATTTAGATGCTACTATTTACTTGTGAAGCTATGCTAGCTATGCTAATCAGTGTGTGGGGGGTGGGGGGTGCTCCCGGATCCGGGTTTCTGAGGCAGTAGAGGTTAAAGTCAATTAAAGTTCGTAGAAACATGTCAAACGATGTATAAAATCAATCTTTAGGATGATTTTATCATAAATCTCCAATAATATTCCAACCGGACAATTCCGTTGTCATTAGAAAGGAAAGAGAATGAGCGTCGCGCTCACAGCCACGCGCGAGACTAAACTAATGTCTTTCAGCTTGACCACTTGTTGAAACAGCTCTTATTGCAATCCCCTTTCACAATACAAGCCTGAAACAACTTCTAAAGACTGTTGACATCTAGTGGAAGCCTTAGGAAGTGCAATATGACCCCACAGATACAGGATATTGCATAGACAATCACTTTTAAAAAACTACAAACCTCAGATTTCCCACTTCCTGGTCGAATTTTTCTCAGGTTTTTGCCTGCCATAGTTCTGTTATACTCAGACATTATTTTAACAGTTTTAGAAACTTTAGAGTTTTTTCTATCCAAATATGCATAACCTAGCTTCTGGGCCTGAGTAACAGGCAATTTACTCTGAGCACGCTTTTCATCCAAACTTCCCAATGCTGCCCCCTAACTTCTTGTTAATCGAGCTGCCGTGTCAGATTTCAAAAAGGCTTTACGYTGAAAGCAAACCATGCGATTATCTGAGGACAGCACCCCACCATGCAAACACATGAAAATCATATTTCAACCAAGCAGGTGCGACACGAAAGTCAGAAATAACGATATAATTGTTGGCACTCCAATATGTCCAATATGTCCCAGAAACATCACAAATGGTCCTTTTGTTCGATAAACTCCCTTTTTTATCCCCAAAATGTCKATTTATTTGTCGCGTTTGATTCAGAAAAACACTGGTTCCAACTCGCCCAACATGACTACAAATGATCTAATAAGTTACCTGTAAACTTGGCCCAAACATTTCAAACAACTTTCCTAATCCAACTTTAGGTATCCTAAAACGTAAATAATCGATCAAATTTAAGACGGAATATACTGTGTTCAATAGCGGATAAAATCAACGTGGAGCGCGTGACCTGGAGCACGCACCAAACAAAAGAGTACTCTTGGCTTGACACTCATTCTGAACAGCCGTACTTCTTCATTTCTCAAAGGAAAAACATCAACAAATTTCCAAAGACTGTTGACATCTAGTGGAAGCCATAGGAACTGCAACCAGGTGCCTTATAAATCTAGTTACCCATAGAAACCAATAGAAAAGTCACCTCCAAAAAAATATAATCCTGGATGGTTTGTCCTCAGGGTTTCGCCTGCCAAATAAGTTCTGTTATACTCACAGACATTATTTTAACAGTTTTAGAAACGTTAGTGTGTTTCCTATCCAAATCGTTTAAAAAATGAATTGACTTGAACCAGTCCTACTTGTCCGAAAAACAAGTGGCAAAAAAAGTGAATGTCAAGCCCTAGAAATTATGTAAAAACTCACCTCACAAAATACCCACTTGGATGTACAACACTCTCTGAGGTGACCCTGAGGGGAAAAAGAAATAGAAGTCAAGGCACAATCAGCAGCAATGTTTCTTTCTCACAAGCAACTAGCTCTACGACAGACATGTCTAACACAGTACAAGCAACCCTCAACACAAATCTGGTGATTAGATACATTCTAGGAGTCATAACATCAGGCCTGCGAGTGGTAAACAGGATTACATCCACATTCATGACCACAACGATCATCATCATTACTTCTGATGCACCGTGGGCTTACGTGAATCATTAAAAGACCACATTTGATTGCATGTAAACAGCTGCTCATCTGTTCAGAGGGGTTGGTTTAAATGCGGAACACATTTCGGTTGAATGCATTCAGTTGTTCAACTGACAAAGTATCCCCTTTCCTTTCAGACAGTAAGTCCTCTTGACCGCCTTGAACTGATGCCTGTGAGCAAGGAGCTTTTCTTGTGTTGCTAGGTTACAAAACTCTCTTCCATATGAGGCACAATCAGCGATGAGGCACAATCAGCAGCAATGTTTTTCTATCAAGCAACTTTAAGCTCCACGACAGAGACATGTCTAACAGTACCAGAGACCCTTATCACAATCCAGTGATTAGATCCATTTCACCTGAACTCTAGGAAACATAACTGTGCCGAGCTCCCTGCCTTCCAGGACGTCTATATCATGCGGTGTGAAAGGAAGGCTCGGAAAAGGGGCACCAGTGCATCAACTCAGCCGCTATCCCAGGGATTATCAACTAGATTCAGAGGGATGCAAATTGACTGCAAGAAGACCAAACAGATATGTTAGACTAAAACAATTATTTTAAACTTTGCTTCCATTTGTATATGATCATGTGTGAGAACACTTGGGAACAGATTCCTTAAATAGAAATCACTTTGAGCTGATTTCCTGGTGTTTTTCTTTGTTGCTCAGAAAGCTTGCGGGGACAAATAAAACCAGTTGGGGAACCCTGTTATTGAGCACGACTGACTTTACACTATAGAGGTCCAGACTCCAGACCCCTTAGTTGATGCTAGATGTCAGAGGCCTGAAACGGTACACTGCGAAACTCAATTAGGCCATTTAGCTATCCCTTTCTATGCTGAACTAAACACTTACAATGTCAGTCAGTGGATAACACAGTAAGATTGGCAATAGAGTCACCAACAAAACTATTTTGGAAAATATCTGAAAATTAGAAAAAATGTTGGTTCCGTCGCATGGATATCAGTTGCATTGAATGGACATTTTTGACAAAATTAAGCTAGCCTAAGAAAAAAAGAAAATTTGAAATAGAATATATAATGTTTGACTAAAACAATAATTTTAAACCTTGCTCACATTTGTATACAATCACATCTCTTGTGTGAGAGAATACTTGGGAACAGATTCCTTAAATAAAAATCAATTGGGAAAGATATCAGTTTGTCTCTGAACGGTTTGTCCTCTGACAAATCAACTGTAAATGTCAGTGTTCCTCAAGGTTCTGTTTAAGGACCACTATTGTTTTCACTATATATTTTACCTCTTGGGGATGTCATTCGAACACATTATGTTAACTTTCACTGCTATGCGGATGACACACAGCTGTACATGTCAATGAAACATGGTGAAGCTCCAAAATTGCCCTCGCTAGAAGCCTGTGTTTCAAACATAAGGAAGTGGATGGCTGCAAACTTTCTACTTTTAAACTCGGACAAAACAGATATGCTTGTTCTATGTCCCAAGAAACAACGAGATCGTCTGTTGAATCTGACAATGAATCTTGATGGTTGTACAGTCGTCTCWAATAAAACTGTGAAGGACCTCGGCGTTACTCTGGGCCCTGATCTCTCTTTTGACGAACATATCAAGACTGTTTCAAGGACAGCTTTTTTCCATCTACGTGACATTGCAAAAATCAGAAACTTTCTGTCCAAAAATGATGCAGAAAAATGTATCCATGCTTTTGTTACTTCTAGGTTAGACTACTGCAATGCTCTACTTTCCGGCTAAAGCACTAAATAAACTTCAGTTGGTGCTAAATACGGCTGCTAGAATCCTGACTAGAACCCAAAAAATTGATCATATTACTCCAGTGCTAGCCTCCCTACACTGGCTTCCTGTTAAGGCAAGGGCTGATTTCAAGGTTTTACTGCTAACCTACAAAGCATTACATGGGCTTGCTCCTACCTATCTTTCCGATTTGGTCCTGTCGTACGCTACGGTCACAAGACGCAGGCCTCCTAATTGTCCCTAGAATTTCRAAGCAAACAGCTGGAGGCAGGGCTTTCTCCTATAGAGCTCCATTTTTATGGAATGGTCTGCCTACCCATGTGAGAGACGCAGACTCGGTCTCAACCTTTAAGTCTTTAATGAAGACTCATCTCTTCAGTAGGTCATATGATTGAGTGTAGTCTGGCCCAGGAGTGTGAAGGTGAACGGAAAGGCTCCGGAACAACGAACCGCCCTTGCTGTCTCTGCCTGGCCGGTTCCCCTCTCTCCACTGGGATTCTCTGCCTCTAACCCTATTACAGGGGCTGAGTCACCGGCGCTCTTCVAHGCCGTCCCTAGGAGGGGTGCGTCACTTGAGTGGGTTGAGTCACTGACGTGATCTTCCTGTCTGGGTTGGCGCCCCCCCTTGGGTTGTGCCGTGCCGGAGATCTTTGTGGGCAATACTCGGCCTTGTCTCAGGAATGTAAGCTGGTGATTGAAGATATCCCTCTAGTGGTGTGGGGGCTGTGCTTTGGCAAAGTGGGTCGGGTTATATCCTGCCTGTTTGGCCCTGTCCGAGGGTATCATCGGATGGAGCCACAGTGTCTCCTGACCCCTCCTGTCTCAGCCTCCAGTATTTATGCTGCAGTAGTTTATGTATTGGGGGGCTAGGATCAGTCCGTTATATCTGGAGTACTTCTCCTGTCTTATCCGGTGTGAATTTAAGTATGCTCTCTCTAATTCTCTCTTTCTTTCTCTATCGGATGACCTAAGCCCTAGGACCATGCCTCAGGACTACCTGGCATGATGACTCCTTGCTGTCCCCAGTCCACCTGGCCGTGCTGCTGCTCCAGTTTCAACTGTTCTGTCTGCGGCTATGGAACCCTGACCTATTCACCGGACGTGCTACCTGTCCCAGACCTGCTGTTTTCAACTCTCTAGAGACCGCAGGAACGGTAGAGATACTCTTAATGATCGGCTATGAAAAGCCAACTGACATTTACTCCTGAGGTGCTGACTTGCTGCACCCTCGACAACTACTGTGATTATTATTATTTGACCATGCTGGTCATTTATGAACATCTTGGCCATGTTCTGTTATAATCTCCACCCGGCACAGCCAGAAGAGTACTGGCAACCCCTCATAGCCTGGTTCCTCTCTAGGTTTCTTCCTAGGTTTTGGCCTTTCTAGAGAGTTTTTCCTAGCCACCGTGCTTCTACACCTGCATTGCTTGCTGTTTGGGGTTTTTGGCTGGGTTTCTGTACAGCACTTTGAGATATCAGCTGATGTAAGAAGGGCTATATAAATACATTTGATTTGGGGCTGATTTCCTGATGTTTTTACAGTAAAAAAATAAAAAATAAGARTATAATTTTTTGCTCAGAAAGCTTGTGGGGGAAAATTCAGCCCGTGGGTCACCAATTAGGGAACCCTGCTCTATCCCCAAGTCATAACACTGATATAATCTGTCTGTAAACAATTGCTGGAAGAAATACTTGTGACATGCACAAAGTAGATGTACAAACAGACTATCCAAAACTATAGTTTGTTAACAAAACATGTGTGGAGTGGTTGAAAAACTAGTTTTAATAACTCCAACCTAAGTGTACGTAAACTTCCAATTTCAACTGTATATTGACTCTACAAACTATATATGCTGCTCCTACTTTGTTTATCATATCTCTAGATGCTCGCCAAAAGAACTGGAAAACCCATCACCGGCCCAAGCCGATAGTGGTCAACTTCCTGAGGTTCAAGGACATGGTAGCTGTTCCGGTAAAAGCCAAGAACTTAACTTCTTTATGATAGGCAGCATTTTCACTTTTGGATGAATTGCGTGCCCATAGTGAACTGCCTCCTACTCTGTCCCAGATGCTAATATATGCATATTATTATTACTATTGGATATAAAACACTCTGAAGTTTCTAAAACTGTTTGAATGATGTATGTGAGTATAACAGAACTCATATGGCAGGCAAAAACCTTAGAAAAAATCCAAACAGGAAGTGAGAATTCTGAGACTGGTCAATGTTCAACTCATCGCCGATTCAATTCCCTGTAAGATATGTTTGCACTTCCTCTGCCTTCCACTCGATGTCAACAGTCTGTAGAACGCTGAATGAAGCCTCTAGTGTGATGTGGGGCCGGATGGGAGGTGTTTCAGTCATTGGTCTGGCAGAATGCCAGTTCCTGGTCACGCGCTTTCCTCATGATATCGCCTTGCGTTCCATAACTTCTACCGACATGAAGGAATGCTCCGGTTGGAACGTTATTGGATATATATGATAACAACATCCTGAAGATTGATTCTCTACTTAGTTTGACCAGTTTATTCGACCTGTTATATAATTTTTTTAAGTTTTCGTCCGAGTTCGCCTGCATTTGCGCGAGCGTTTGGACATGTGCACTAAACATGCTAGCAAAAGTAGCTACTTAGACATAAGTAATGGACATTATCGAACAAAACAACGATTTATTGTGGAACTAGGATTCCTGGGAGTGCATTCTGATGAAGATGATCAAAGGTAAGGGAATATTTATGATGTAATTTCTGTTGACTCCAACATGGCGGAGAAATGTTGTTATGTTTGAGCGCCGTCTCAGATTATTGCATGGTGTGCTTTTTACGTAAAGTTTTTTTGAAATCTGACACAGCGGTTGCATTAAGAACAACTGTATCTTTAATTATATGTAAAACATGCATCTTTCATCAAAGTGTATGATGAGTATTTCTGTTATTTGACGTGGCTCTCTGCAATTTCTCCGGATATTTTGGAGGCATTTCTGAACATGGCGCCAATGTAAACCGAGATTTGTGGATATAAATATTAGAGGTCGACCGATTATGATTTTTCAACGCCGATACCGATTATTGGAGGACAAAAAAAGCCGTTACCGATTAATCGGCCGATTAAAAAATATATATATATATATATATCATACACACACACACGTTTGTAATAATGACAATTGCAACAATACTGAATGAACAATGAACACTTTTATTTTAACTTAATATAATACATAAATAAAATCAATTTAGTCTCAAATAACATGAGAACATATGTTGAGGTTTTTCCTTTGAGAAATTAAGAAGTAGCCATGTTCAGAATGAGGCTCCAGTGAAGTGTACTGTTTGTTAGAGGCGCGTGACCAGAAAGCATGCTACGGAATTAATCGAACAAAAGGACCATTTGTGATGTTTATGGGACATATTGGAGTGCCAACAGAAGAAGCTCGTCAAAGGCATGAATTATATCTTTATTTCTGTGTTTTGTGTCGCGCCGGAAGTGTTGAAATATGATGGTCTGTGATTGTTAGCTGGGGCGCTATCCTCAGATACTAGCATTGTTTGCTTTCGCCGTAAAGCATTTTTGAAATCTGACACGTTGGCTGAATTCACAACAAGTGTAGCTTAAATTTGGTATATTGAATGTGTAATTTCATGAAAGTTTAATTTTTATAGTAATTTTATAGTAATTTATTTGAATTTGGCGCTCCGCATTTTCACTGGATGTTGGCCAGGTAGGACACTACCGTCCCACATATCCCAGAGAGGTTAATCAAATCAGATGGCTTATTCATCACAAGCCATTTGATGTTGCCAATTATTTTAATGACTTAAATTGGCAAAGTGGGCAAACAGACAGGAAATGCCAACAACTAAGTGAGCCATCGTACTCACTCATAAAAAATAACTAATAGTTAAAGAAAAGCATTGCCAGTTATAATTTTGTAAAGTTAGTGTGGGAGAGGTGGGGAAATTATTGTTATCGATCAATAATAATATACCTTAGATGGAAAGCTACTGAGGATGGTAGCTGACTCTATAGCCACACCTGTCTGTAATATCTTTAATCTGAGCCTAGGGGGAAGTATTTGTCCTCAGGCCTGGAGGGAAGCCAAAGTCATTCCACTACCCAAGAGTGCTTATCAGCTTGCTGTCAGCTCTTAGCAAACTGTTGGAAGAAAATGTGCTTCACCAAATACAATGCTATTTCTCTGTAAACAAAATAACAACAGACTTTCAGCATGCTTACAGAGAAGGGCACTCAACATGTACTGCACTGACAATTGTCTGATGATTGGTTGAAATAAATTAACTGTGGGAACTGTACTGTTAGATTTCAGTGCAGCCTTTGACATTATTGACTATAACCTGTTTTTGAAAAAACATGTGTTATGCCTTTTATCTAATAGAACGGAGGGTTTTCTTTAACGTAAGCTTCTCTAATGTCAAAAATGTAAAGTGTGTTGTACCGCAGAGCAGCTCTCTAGGCCCTCTACTCTTTTCTGTTTTACCAATGACCTGCCGCTGGCATGTAACAAAGCATGTGTGCCCATGTATGCTGATGACGCAACCATATACGCATTGGGGCAATTCCATTGTAAGGTCAAACGGAGCATGAATGATTAGAAAAATAGCTATTTTATTTTAACTACTTTCATATTTACTTTGAATGTGTGTATTTTGAAGTACAGACTACAATTGGCCTTTACATTTTCCAAATGTAGTGTTATTGTTACAAGGTAGGATACAAAGTCTCAAAATAAGGCTTTTCAATCAACCATATTTTTGATGCAAAGCTAACTTTCATCAAGGGCTTCGGTGATGTGTAATTGGTTGGCTTTCTGTCAGTACTCGTTCTAAGCATAACATTTGTAACCGTTATTAACCCTTCAGTGTTTATGTTAAAAAGCTAGCTGGCTATCGTAATATGTGCGAGTGATCCCTTTTGGGTGTACTCACGTTCTCATATGAACTGCAATGAAGCATTGTTCTGATAACCGGAGCATTGCATGTGATCACATCACATGGCATAATAACAGTCTTAATTTCATAAACATAATTAAAGAAATGTTCACCAGTCATGCGGAGTTTGTTGACTTCCTGAGTAAGCACAGGTACTCCCCCAGAGACAATATTGGTCTGTATCTGTGTGGACTGCACTGCGGCGATAGAGGCACTCACGCATTTGAGAACTGCAGCTGTCAAGCCTGAGGTGATTTACAATCTAACAAGAAATTGACTAAAGTGCGAACCATGTGCCATTGGTAGGGTATAAAAAAAAAAATGTGGGAAGGACGGCTCATTATAATGGCTGGAACGGAGTGAATGAAATGGCATCAATCACATGGAAAACCACGTGTTCGATGTATTTGACAGTATTCCACTTATTCCGCTCCTGTGGAGCGCAAATACAGTACAAGTGAAAAGTTTGGACACACCTACTCATTCAAGGGTTTTTCTTTATTTTTACAATTTTCTACATTGTAGAATAATATTGAAAACACCAAAACTATGAAATAACACACATGGAATCATGTAGTAAACAAAAAAAGTGTTAAATTATTTAAAGTAGCCAACCTTTGCCTTGACAGCTTTGCACACTCCTGGCATTCTCTCTTAATATATTCAAGTTAATGGTGATTTCTTGGCTTATGAGGTACACTGAATTTTCAGATGACTACAACAGTATCATGATGAAATTTGGAATAATACACTGCTCAAAAAAATAAAGGGAACACTAAAATAACACATCCTAGATCTGAATGAATGAAATATTCTTATTAAATACTTTTTTCTTTACATAGTTGAATGTGCTGACAACAAAATCACACAAATTATCAATGGAAATCAAATTTATCAACTCATGGAGGTCTGGATTTGGAGTCACACTCAAAATTAAAGTGGAAAACCACACTACACCACTAGAGTGAAAGCACCGCCAGCATTCAAAAGTGACCAAAACATCAGCCAGGAAGCATAGGAACTGAGAAGTGGTCTGTGGTCACCACCTGCAGAACCACTCCTTTATTGGGGGTGTCTTGCTAGTTGCCTATAATTTCCACCTGTTGTCTATTCCATTTGCACAACAGCATGTGAAATTTATTGTCAATCAGTGTTGCTTCCTAAGTGGACAGTTTGATTTCACAGAAGTGTGATTGACTTGGAGTTACATTGTGTTGTTTAAGTGTTCCCTTTATTTTTTTGAGCAGTGTATATTAACACTCATTTTGCATCCATAACTGTCAATTTTCCTCTAAAGTATTTATGAAAATATTAATATTTTCATCATTGTTGTTTTTGTGTAGGCAAGCCTTCCTTTCAAAGTGTCTTAATATTTTACCCTAAGACCTTGAGATTCACAGACTTTTGCCGATGCGTCTGTTCTCCCAAAAATACCTGTCCTTAAACTGGTCCTGAACATCTAAAACTAAAAGCATTGTATTTGGTACAAATCATTCCCTAAGTTCTAGACCTCAGCTGAATCTGATAATGAATGGTGTGGCTATAGAACAAGTTGAAGAGACAAAATTACAGTGTTACCTTAAATTGTAAACAGTCATGGTCAAAGAATATAGATTCAATGGTTGTAAAGATGGGGAGGTCTGTTCGTAATAAAGAGATGCTCTGCTTTTATGACACTGCATACCAAAAAGCAAGTCCCGCAAGCTCTAGTTTTGTCTATCTGATTATTGTCCAGTCGCGTTGTCGAGTGCTGCAAGGAAAGACTTAGTTATGCCGCAGCTGGCCCAGAACAGAGCAGCATGCCTTTCTCTTCATTGTAATCAGAGGGCTAATATAAATACTATGCATGCCAGCCTCTCTTGGCTAAGAGTTGAGGAGAGTGACTGCATCACTTATTTTTTTATAAGAAACATTAATGTGTTCAAAATTCAAAACTGTTTGCATAGTCAGCTTACACACAGCTCTAACACACACTTTCCCCACCAGACATGCCACCAGGAGTCTTTTCAGTCCCCAAATCCAGAACAAATTCAAGAGAGCGTACAATATTACAGAGACATTATTGCATGGAACTCCCATCGCATATTGCTCAAATGAACAGCAAACCTGGTTTAAAAAAAATAGAAAGCAACACCTCACAGCACCTCTCCCCTATTTGACCTAGATAGTTTGTGTGTATGTATTGATATGTAGGCTACGTATTCTATTTTTAAATTGATGTAGTTCTGTCCTTGAGCTGTACTTATCTATTAATGTTCTGTATTATGTCATGTTTCATGTTTTGTGTGGACCCCAGGAAGAGTAGCTGCTGCTTTTGCAACAGCTAATAGGCATCCTAATAAAATACCAAATTCCTAGTTACCTTACGCCTATACATATCAAGGTCGAGCAGTCCAGTAACCCTGCACAGTGTAAATATGGTATTAGAACTGGCCCTGTATATAGCTTACTTARGTCTCATGTTATTTTTATTTCTTGTGTGTTTTTGTTCTACCTTGTGTTATTTTTAGTACTACATTGATATTGATTACTGCATTGTTGGGTTTAGAGCTAGCAAGAATGGAATTGTACTGTACCTGTGGATGTGACATTAAAACTTAAAACATAACATCAGGCCTGTGAGTGGTAAACAGGATTACACGCACATTCATGAGCACAGAGATCATCATCGTTACCTCTGATGCACCGTGGGTGAATCATTAAAAGACCACAATTACTAATCTGTTCAGACAGTGATTCCTCTTAGCCGCCTTGAACTGATGATGGCTGTGAGTAAGGGGCTGTTCTTGTGTTGCTAGGTTACAAAAAAATATCCTCCATATGAATAACAAGTTTGTATGTTAGTCCTCCTGGTACAGTCTCCCTGTCTCTTTCTCAGTCTCTCACACACACACACTAGGTATAGTAGATAATGAGTTAGAAAGGTCGTAACTAGCCAACTTAGCTAGCCACGTTGTTTTGCTTTAGGTAGCTAGCTGGTAAATGTCAAAGCTAGCTCAAGAACCAAATGCTATCCCAGCAGGAGGTAACATTAGCCTAAGCCATAAACCAATATTATGGTACGCAGTAACGTTACTAGCCAGTACCAAGCCTCACCGTCAGCACTTTTCTGTCATATGGGTTCTTTGCTAGCCAGCAGTAACCAACCAGGTAGAGACTAGTATATACACCTAGGTTGAAGATGACAAAGGTTAAGACAACGGGATTCTAATATCACAGAACTATTTTCAACAACGGGATCAGCCAGCGACACAGAGAGCTAGGCCAACTTTCAGAATGTTTAATATTGTTATAAATCTAGACATTGTTACATCGCATTTGTTATGTATTCCCCATGAAATGTTAATGGGGAGCTAACATGGCTGCCTTATAATGTCGAACTGTCATGTAAATGCATCATATTGCATAAATAGCATTGCCCAATTCTCTAAATGCATGGCTCTGGGACCAGCAGGATGGATTTAACGTTATATTTCTATGCCAGAGGGACCAACTATGCTAGTTAGTTACGGCACTCATCGTTAGCAAGGACGCTGGTATAGAATTAGGAATAGGATCGCTATGGGCGCTGGTCCCAGATTTGTGACGACGTTGTCTTTTATATTTTCGATCTAGGTATTCACTAGGAACCAAACAGAACCAGACGGAAGCAAACAGAATTAAACGGGGAGGGGCCTACCTGAATTTGTCCAATAGAAAATCTAGTTTTCGTTGCAAAACGTTTTACGTTTGGAGTAGACGGTTTCCGTTTCAAAACGTTTGCAACTGTTTGCTACGGTCTTTGTGCTAACGTTAGCTAGCTACGTAGCTAGGTAACCAAGGATTTGTATAAATAACCGGCCTTATTGCTATCTGTGAGGTAACGTTAGATAACTAACTAACCGGAAAACCCAATTGATACGAACTGCAAGAAATATTGCATGGGCTGTGCCTTCTAGTTAACTACCAAACAAATACACGTTCCTAGAGTTATTAACTTAGTTAACTAGCTAACGTTAGTTGGCTGGGTTTGTGACTTAGCTACGTTAGCTAGCCAGCTAACGTTAGCTAGCTACACACGCGGAAGTTAACTAGCTAATGCTATAAGAGCGGAATAGTGATAACGATATATCTGTTCACTAAAAGTTCCTTACTTCAGTTGTTTCTTTCACAGTTTCCAGCTTTCAGACGACACCCCTTTCCCGGATCTTTTTGTATGTCCTCTGTTACTAGCTAATAGCTTTGCAAGCCACAGAGGTATAGCACGATGCAAGCCGCACAGAGTTCACAATCTTTGATGCAAGCGACTCACTGGCAACGGCCCTGTCCAGTGGCAGTGTGTCAGCTGACCAAATTACGCGAGATTTTACTGCTGGGTTAAAGTCGGTGCCAAAATAAACTACAAAATTGATTTATGGGAACCCGGAGGACAACAACACGTGTCGAAGGCGTAATAGCGTCCTCTGTCGGAGAACCACTTGGAGAGAAAATCTATGCTCTTCATTTTTTATATAAACTTTACATTACCTGGTAAGTCAATCAAGAATAAATTCTTATTTACAATGACAGCCTACCAGGGAATAGTGGGTTATCTACCTTATTCAGGGGCAGAACAACAGATTTTTACCTTGTCAGCTCGAGAATTCGATCCAGCAACCTTTTAATTACTGACCCAATGCTCTAACCACTAGGCTACCTGCCACCCCTTCATGCTGAAAGGAGGCATTGATCATAAATATTGTCTCTATGGTTTATTTTCCTATTTGACAAATTATTAGACTACATCTCTCATGACCATTCAATCTAAGAGGTAATGTCCTCGATATAAAATATAATTAATTAATTCAAAGATATTGAATTTGGCCACTCAGTTATCTCTAGATACAACAGACTTGGAAAATAAACATTAAACTAGCCTAATCCTTATATAAAGGCTTTGCCTCACTTGCAAGGTAGCCTATCTGGCAGAGGTGGGACGAAGTCACTATAGAGAGAAATAGTAATGGCATCTTTTTGTAGCACAGCTGAAAACTGTTGTCCTAATTAAAGAAGCAATAAAACGGGCCTTCTTTAGACTAGTTGAGTATCTGGAGCATCAGCACTTGTGGGTTCAATTACGGGCTCAAAATGGCCAGAAACAAAGCACTTTCTTCTGAAACTCGTCAGTCTATTCTTGTTCTGAGAAATGAAGGCTATTCCATGTGAGAAATTGCCAAGAAACTGAAGATCTCGTACAACACTGTGTACTACTCCCTTCACAGAACAGCGCAAACTGGCTCTAACCAGAATAGAAAGAGGAGTGGGAGGCCCCGGTGCACAACTGAGCAAGAGGACAAGTACATTAGTGAGTCTAGTGTAAGAAACAGACGCCTCACAAGTCCTCAGCTGGCAGGTTTATTAAATAGTACCCGCAAAACACCAGTCTCAACGTCAACAGTGAAGAGGTGTCTCTGGGTTTACTGGAACTATTTAAGGTAGCGCAATGTTACAGCGACACTATATATACAAAAATATGTGGACACCCCTTCAAATTAGTGGATTTGGCTATTTCAGCCACACCCGTTGCTGACAGTTGTATAAAGTCGAGCACACAGCCATGCAATCTCCATTGACAAACATTGGCAGTAGAATGGCCATACTGAAGAGCTCAGTGACTTTCAATGTGGCACCGTCATAGGATGCCACCTTACCAACAAGTCAGTTTGTAAAATTTCTGTGAAGTGGTAGACCAAACACAGAACGGAACCGCTGAAGCGCATAGCGTGTAAAAATCATCTGTTCTCGGTTCCAACACTCACTACCAAGTTCCAAACTGCACCAATACTACCTGCCCCAATGCATAGTGCCAACTGTAAAGTTTGATGGAGCTTGAATAATTGGCTGGGGCTGTTTTTCATGGTTCGGGCTAAGCCGCTTAGTTCCAGTCAAGGGAAATCCTAAAACTACAGCATACAATTACATTCTAGATGATTCATTGCCTCCAACTTTGTGGCAACAGTTTGGGGAAGGCCCTTTCCTGTTTCAGCATGACAATGCCCCATGCACAAAGTGAGATCCATACAGAAATGGTTTGTTGAGATCTGTATGGAAGAACTTGACAGGCCTGCACAGAGCCCTGACCTCAACCCCATCGAACACCTTTGGGATGAATTGGAACGCCGACTGCGAGCCAGGCCTAATCGCTCAACATCAGTGCCCGACCTCACTAATGCTCTTGTGGCTGAATGGAAGCAAGTCCCGACAGCAATGTTCCAAAATCTAGTGGAAAGCCTTCCTAACAGAGTGGAGGCTATATTAATGCCCATGATATACTTTTGTTCATGTAGTGTACAGTATCTTTAATCATATAGCCAGTACCGACCACAGGTAGGGCTATATAATTAACCCACCCAAACTAGGTCTTTCTGAAATATGAAAATGATCAATGAAATCAGCAGGTAGACTCAAGTTCTGGCAAAGATGCATCCGTAGCAGATTGCTAAACTGTATTTTTATGGATAATATGAATGTAGTTAGGCTACTCTGTTTTTTCCAGGCAAAACCAAAGAAAATGTCTGGTCACCAATCAGGTTTCCATCCAACAATTTAATGAGGATGAATTACCTGATGCATGAAAACAGTCAAGACCGAGTTGATGGAAAAAGGATATGCCGGTACAATTTTATAAATGCCGACAGACATGGTGGGATCTTTTTGTGTTGGTGAAATTAATTATAAGAGAAATGGCGATGGAAATGCCTTCATGCGCAAATATTGATATGATATTCCATCATATCGAAGTAAATTGGGAGTCACTTGATGATATGATGTGTGATCCTCTCACTACGACTCAGGAAACTATGCAGTTTATTAGGCTGCAGATTAAATCAATTATGATGAACTTCACAGGGTGGTGGACGTGCACGGTGATCAATTCTTGGCTGCAGTTTGACCATTAAAAATATTGCTCTTATCTGTAATAATCTCATAATGTAGGTAGCCTACTCGCACTGTATCTGCGACCTGTTGGTTAGAGTCATGTGCCAAGACCGGACTGGGCACGTTTGTTATATACCGCAACAGTTTTTGTAACAAAACCATCAGTTGAGTTTAAAATGTGATGGAAACTCATTGAATATATTTTTTTATTCAGTACATGGGATTTTAATCYCAAAAGTTATTTTTATGTGCACTACATCAACACGCACAGCCTTTTATCCCCAATAACTGTTTATGTGCAACACGTCATCACGCACAGCCTTTTATCCCCAATAAATACATTTGATTGAAACTGGTGGGAATATACTCACATTGTTTAATGCAGATTTTAGAATATTCGCATGAAAATCTGTCGTCAATAGGATTGAAACCTGGCTACTAATTTGGATATGTGCGCCAATGTTGCTAACTGGTCATTGGTCAACAGTTAAAACGTGCAATTTTTGGATTCTGATGCACAGATTAGATGTTTTTGAAACAAGAATTTGATGCAATGCCGTAGGCCTATGTTAGTGACCACATCGAATAAGCACAGGTATAAATATAAGATACAAATGGTAGACTATGTGTAGCCTATTCAAATAGTCTATATATGGAAAAAATATATTTTCCACATTAAGTTTCACACTCGCAGCCCCCTAAAACCTTCTCAGTGCACTAGTTTACCCTTATTCGACCTGTATTGATTGACAGTTTGCTGGTCCAATCAGTGTGCGTTTTACTAGCCAATTTGTTTTTTTGAATATGCGATACTCTCTCTGGCTGCGTGGAAAATAGGCCTAATCCACGGAGACCCTGTGCCACAAAAGAAGTGACAAAACCATTTCAAGTCATTAGTTTCAAGTCAAAGTCGAGTCCTGTGTCTTGAGGTTCCAAGTCCAAGTCAAATCTGGAGATATTTATTTTATTTTCTATCAAGTCATCAAATTTGTTACTTGCGTCCAAGTCATGTGACTGGAGTCCACGCCTCTGCTATCTGGCAAACAAAATGGTCTGTTTGTGTGTATGAAAGTCCAGTGACTTAATCAAGCTAGCAATAGAACCAAAATAATGGATACTGCCACTGGAACACGTTGGTGTATTTAGTAATAAATTGAAATTTCTCTAAATTAGTTTTCCAGTAACATTATCAGTAAGACTCCAGAGTCCTTTTTCAGGTGCAACTCCTGAGTCTAGAATTAGCTTTCCTTCTCTTTCCCTCACGATCAAAGAAAATTGGATGACTGTCTTTTCCAAATGCACAAAAGATAAGATAATTACTGAGGTTATAGTTGGCTGCCTCCCACTTTCCCTTGGTTTAACAAGTGGCTAAAAATACCCTGTTATTTCTGTCCATCAGCTACGTTTCTCAGAAGTCATTATCCGATTTTACAGCTGTCAAATTATTCATATTAGAGTCTTTTAATGGGTTCTCTGGGAGTCACTGTCAAATTTAATACAATAATATTTAACAGATATGGTCAAGATTTACAATGCCAGTACAGAGGAGAAGAGGAAAAATATGCATAAAAGCAATGCCAAAATGTTCTTAATGTTCACTCCCATAATAAAATATATCAAATGCAAAATGATATGTGGTTGAAGAGTTGAAAATATCATGACGAAAATGTTGAGAATTGCTTGTTAGATTACTACTATAAATCTCATGATTCGGTCTTCCATGTAATCAGACTGGTAGAAGGTATCCAGTATCTAACCTAACATGCCGTATATGTACATGCCACCCAGCCTTGGGCCTTGTCTGATCTGTAATAACACAGCAGTCTGTTTGACCTGAGGGTGGCACTCACCTGTGATATGTTCCACCCCTGCCCTGCCAACAAACCACTGTGCAATCAACACCCATCTCATAATTTCTCCCATAAGCCTATGTCTCCTTTAGGCCTGAACCCATACATGTACACAAGCTTACATACTGTAACTGTAGGCTATATACATTCATCAKTTGTATTTATTTGTCATGTTTTTACGACTAATTAGTAATGGCATTGGTCTGTTGATAGGGTGCAGTGTATTCTCCCAGTGTGGGGACATGGTTTGTATCCCAGACCCCTTCCCTTTTACCACATTTTGCTACGTTACAGCCTTATTCTAAAATTGATTAAATATATATATTTTTTATCATCAATACACCCAATACTCCATAATACAAAGCAAAAACTGATTTTCAGAAATGTTTGCAAAAATAAATTAATTCCTTGTTTAGATAAGTATTCAGACCCTTTGCTATGATTCTTGAAATGGAGCTCAGGTGCATCTTGTTTCCATTGATCATCCTTGATATGTTTCTACAACTTGATTGGAGTTCACCTACGGTAAATTCTATTGATTGGATATGATTTGGAAAGGCACATACCTGTCTATAAAATGTCTCACAGTTGACAGTGCATGTCAGAGCAAAACCCAAGCTATGAGGTCGAAGTAATTGTCTGTAGAGCGCCGAGACAGGATTGTGTCGAGGCACAGATCTGGGGAAGGGTACCAAAAAGGTGTGCAGCATTGAAGGTCCCCAAGAACACAGTGGCCTCCATCATTCTTAAATGGAAGTAGTTTGGAACCACCAAGACACTTCTTAGAGAAGGTCGCCCAGCCAAACTGAGCAATTGGGGGAGAAGGGCCTTGGTCAGGGAGTTGACCAAGAACCCGATGGTCACTCTGACTGAGCTCCAGAATTCCTCTGTGGAGATGAGAGAACCTTGCAGAAGAACAACCATTTCTGCAGCACTCCACCAATCAGGCCTTTATGGTAGAGTGGCCAGACGGAAGACACTACTCTGTAAAAGGTACATCACAGCCCACTTGGAGTTTGCCAAAAGACATCTAAAGGACTCTCAGACCATGTGAAACAAGATTCTCTGTTCTGATGAAACCAAGATTTAACTCTTTGGCCTGAATGCTAAGAGTCACGTTTGGAGGAAACCTGGGACCGTCCCTACGGTGAAGTATGGTGGTGGCAGCATCATGCTGTGGGGAGGTTTTTCAGCGCCAGGGACTGGGAGACTAGTCAGGATCAAGGCAAAGATGAATGGAGCAAAGTACAGAGAGATCCTTGATGAAAATCTGCTCCAGAGCACTTAGGACCTCAGACTGGGTCGAAGGTTCACCTTCCAAAAGGACAACGACCCTAAGCACACAGCCAAGCCAATGCAGGAGTGTCTTCGCAACAAGTTTCAATGTCCTTGAGTGTCCCAGCCAGAGCCCAGACCTGAACCCGATCGAACATTTGCTGACAGACCTGAAAATAGCTGTGCAGCGACACTCCCCATCCAACCTGACAGAGCTTGAGAGGATCTGCAGAGAAGGGAGAAACTCCCCAAATACAGGTGTGCCAAGCTTATAACGTCATACCCAAGAAAACTCAAGGCTGTAAATCGCTGCCAAAGGTGCTTCAACAAAGTGCTAAGTAAAGGGTCTGAATACTTATGTAAATGTGATATCATGCAAAAATGTCTAAAAACCTGTTTTTGCTTTGTCATTAGTGTTATGTGTAGATTGATCAATTTAAATACATTTAATCAATTTTAGAATAAGGCTGTAATGTAACAAAATGTGGAAAAATTAAAAGGGCTCTGAATACTTTCTGAATCCTCTGTATGGCATACTACTAAAATGACCTGTCTCTCTCTATATAGAACATTCTATTCGACCTCTCGCTCTATGGGATTCTAAATTAACTGTTTGAAATCAATGTCTAGTGGGGACACTTCTTTACCCCTGTGAGTTGATATTGAAGAAATGTAATACCATTGTGGAATGAAACTAAATAAATAGTAATTGAAGTCGACCATATGGAAACTTCCCAAATACAGGTGTGACAAGCTTGTAGAGTCATACCCAAGAAGACTCGAGGCTGTAGTCGCTGCCAAAAGTGCTTCAACAAAGTACTGAGTAAAGGGTCTGAATACTTATGTAAATGTGATATTTCAGTTTTTACAACATTATTTTTTTCTAAAAACCTGTTTTTGCTTTGTCAGTATGGGTTATTGTGTGTAGATTGATGAGAAAAAAATAACAATTTAATCAATTTTAGAATAAGCCTATAACATAACAAAATGTGGAAAAAGTCAACGGGTCTCAATACTTTCCAAATGCACTGTATAGTGAACAGAGCCCTATGGGCCCTAGTCAAAAGTAGTGCACTAAATAGTGAATAGGGTACCCTTTAGGAACAGCCTTACTGAGGCTTTCTTATTCTTATTTGTCTTCTTCTGTAGCCGTTTCCTGCAGTAAGGTGACCTAGTGGGTGGAATATTAACATTTAAAAATATATATTTATAAATATTATTTCAAAAATCCAGTTGACAATCCGATGTTTCAATGCCAAACAGTTTTGTTATATATCAGTCTTCTGTGATGTATATAAAGTGTAATACTGGGATGCACACTCATTATTTAATACATTTAAAACTCTATATCTGACATGGTACAGGTGTCTTCTATTTTTTAAGCTCATAACCATGTGTGTGAGGTGTATACATTTGTTTCAAACACTGATTTATCCCACTGCAGTAAAAGGGAAATAGGAGACTGCATGCCTGGTAGTCGTGTCCTGCCTCGTGGCTCTATGGTTACTGTTGTGATCATTAATAAGCTCAGTGTGTAATGCCGGAATATGAACAAAGCCAGTGATATCCAGTGTATTCTCATTACAGGGGGATTATCAAATGTGCCAGCATGCTCTGCAATCCCACATCATTAACTATTTGGACCATTTACAGTCAGTTCATCACTAATGCCCCACCCCCACCACCAAGGCATGTGATTATATTTGACATGTTATGACATTTAAATGTGGACTTATGCATCTTGGTGTGTTTGCAATGGATTATGGCTATACCTTGTCCTGTAATCATTATTTGCCATCTAGAACATCTATTTTAGTCTGTATTACAGTTTTTTCCAACTGCTTACACACGTTTTCAAAACTGTCTCCTTTTTTCAAAACTCTACACACAATTCCCAAAACTGCACACACAAAATGCAAAATGCCTCACATCTCCTTCAAAATGTAACACTGCATTCAAAATGCCATAAACACATGTCAGAATGAACCATTTGCATCAAATGGCAAACACTGCTTTCATAATAGTACATTTTTGTTCTAAATCTAAAGCTCTTTGGTCTTTCATAGGCTTATATCTACATTTCAATACAATGTTCTACAGTGAAAGTAATCTCCTGAGAGGTGTAACAAGTACACTGTAAACACCAATGCAATGTAGAAACAGAAAATATTTATTAGGCCAAACATTACTGTTGTATACAGTAGCATACAACAAAACCATAAAAATATGTAAACCAAAAGTATATTCTTTAGAATACAGTAAAGAACACAATTGTGGTGGAGTCCAGGGGGCGGCAGTCCAGGAAATTGGTTTAGGGGGGGGGGCAGTCAGCAGTGCTAAGCTACGCTTCATCTCTTCTCTGGCTGGGTCTGGCACAATACTTCGTCCACATTCAACAAGATATGTTTTCTCTTGCCAAACATCGGGGGACAGTATCTCCTAGCATGGCGTATCCAACATTGGACAGAGGCAACCTCTAGTGTCCCACATTGCGTCCTCCATTGCCTGGAGAAGCGGTATGCGGGCATAGGGTGCGATCATACACTTCCAGCGCCAGGCTGAGAAGAATCCTCTATGGGATTTAGAAAAGGTGAATATGGAGGGTAGTACAAAACTACAAATTGTGGTGGGTGGCAAAACCAGTTTTGGACCAGAACAGCCCGGTGAAAACTAACCATTGTCCCATCAAAACCACAAATATAGCAGGCTCCTGATCTGGATCAGGGACAGCATTGTGTAAATGCATCCAGACAAAGTCAGCATATGGCTGGTGTTGGGACCCAGTTGTGGCATGTGATGGAGGACCCCGTTTGAGAGTGATGGCTAGCACACATAGTTATATTACCCCCACCGCTGCTCAGGGACATGTAATTGCCCTCTGGTCCTATTACATTGTCTTCACAGCGCCGTTTGGTGAGGTTTGAAGCCAACTCATCGCACATAATAATTCATCGTGCGAATACATGGCATCAGCTCCAATAACTCTCTGTAACGACAAAAGTAATACATGAGTGAGTAAAATATGGTATGTCTGAAGTACTGGAAGTAGTGTTGCATACAATACTACTACAAATCAGTCGCATATTCTTGGCTTGTCAGAGTTTCGTCTTAAAATGCACTTGTAAAGTTGTTTCATTACTCGTGCCGTTGAGATGCGTTTGTATGGTCAACAGGCTTTACAGATTGATGTTGTTAAATATGGTGTCATATATATCAAGAGATATGCTCACTATCTCTGAATCTAATTACATTGTGGCCATAAAACCATATTTATAATTGCAGTCTCTTGACATTGAAACAAGCGTCCTCGTCCTCCATGGATGTCTTTACCTTTCCACTCTGTACAGAATTCCAATACACAGTATGTGGTTCAGCATGAACTGTAACAATGTACTCAAAAAAATGTAGTACAGCACTGATAACCAACCTCATTCATTTCCAATGCAGTGCAGTTCATAGGGATGGCTTAGAGTTACAAGTTAATGCCATACTATGCGTTCATTACGTATTTGCAGTACATACGTTATGCTTAAGATAGGTCACTTAGATAAGTTTGCATACCGTTTTCTCATTTCTGAAGGTTCGAACTTAATGGACGCCACTTGGTAAATCGACTCAAATTGGGCTGGACTCTCAGTCCAGCTCTCGTCAATGGTCAAACCGTGGTTGATCACATGATCAACAAGTGTTACCCTAATCTCATCAGAGATTGGCTCTCCTTCCGTCTCTTCATTTGCCCTCGTCCTCTCTTCCTCTTCCTCTCCTCCTAACCCTCTTCTTCAGTCCATTTGCATCCATTGGTATGGCTCCATGTGTTAGAAACAGGTAATCTGACCTTTGACCTATTTATAGGCCTATACTACAGTAAAGCAGTGATTGGTTAGTGATCAGTTAAGCTATTAGTGTTTGCACATGTGAGGAGTGTGTGTGTGACCTGGTGAATAAGTGTAGCATTTTGATTGGTTGTGTTTGGAAAAGGAAAGCAAGTCACTTCCTGTTAGATTTTTGTGTTTTAGGTAGAGAATTGTGTGTAGTGTTTTGAAAAAAGTGTTTTATGCAATTGACAACTGAGTCAAAGGCTGAGAAATAGCTTATGGTTTTGGATATTTGGTGTGTAGTTTTGCTCTTTGAGTGAGAGGTTTCAAAAATCGTGTGACATGAAAAGATTTTGTGTGTAAGCAGTTGGAAAAAACTGTAACAAAGCATCAATAACAATATATTTCCACCAATGTCTAGCACACATGTAAAAATGTGGTTTGTCTAACTGTATGATATTTATGCTGATCTGGGGAGTTTATCACCATATAATGATCCGCTAATATTCCCAACTGGGTGATAATACCATTACCATCTTTGTCTCATCAGGGGAGGATGTGCTGTTATCTGGTTAACAGCAGGGGAGGATGTMCTGTTACTTGGTTAACAGCAGGGGAGGATGTGCAGATTGCTCCTTTAGCCTACAGTGCAGCTCAGAGCTTCATTTTCCATTCCCAGGCATTGTGAAGATTTGTTGTAGAACAAAACGTACCAGAGTCAACATCTTGGTATATTTAGCTTCTTTTTTTTACCTTCAAACTGGCTTCTATAATACCTTCAGAAGATTAAATATAGTTGAAATGTGAGTAGTTTGTAGTTTGTGAGTAGTACAGTTTGAAAACTGTACTGTCTAACACAATACAGTACTACAAATATTGCATTATTTGTGTAGTACAGGCCTGGCTACATTACATTCCCATTGTTGAATACATTATTGATGACTGACCTTAAGAAGCAAGATAATACACACAGTGAGTAGATATCAGGTAGGTCCCAGCGGAAAGTCAGATGTTTTAGGTTGACACATTTGAGTTAAAATCCCTCAATAGAAACCTATTTAGGAACCACTTGAAAATGTATCACAGCCTCCAATGAAAAGTCTAAGGGGTGGTTTCCTGGACACAGATTAAGCCTTTGTTGCACATGGGGATGTGTGAAACTTACTCCTTAGCCTGAAGTGTCCCCACTTGCCCCAGCGAATAGCTAATGTACTCTCAGATCATACATGTTGTAAGCAATTTACTACACGTTACAGTGATTTCACTGCCAGCTACAGTATATAGGCTATATAGGCTTAACAGTACAAAGTCCAGTCAGAACATGAAAAGGAGATTGCCTACATGGAATAACCTGCTGTACACTGTAGAAAACATGCCTTTCCCTGTCAGCAGTGTAAACGTGTGAGTCTGTGGATACCTACACCTCCGCAGGCATCCTATTTCCTCCAAAGGTGCACTACTTTTCCACTCTGAGCCACTCTGCTTTTCTCATTAGATGTTACACTGCCTTGCATCCCAAGTATTTTTGGAGTACACAGTGTGTGGAATGGTGCGAAGCATTTCGAGTTTCAGGACTGCACAAACCTCATCATGTCCACTGTGATTCACAGTAAAAGTTTTGTATCCTAGCAACAACACCCAAGAAGTGCTCTGATCATGCCTGTAGGCATCCGTGCAACACAGTGGAGAGGGCTTACTTCCTATGAACTGATGAGCAAATGTTTACATGCAATCAAATGTTGTCTTTTAATGATTCACACAAGCCCACGGTGGTGCATCACAGAGAGAATGGTGTTTCCAATCGCCTGATGGTATGTTTGCTAGAATCCAGGAGAAATGGATCCTATTCAGAAGATTAATCCAATCAGGCAAATGGTGATTGAATGGTTCTTTTAGACATGAGTAGCTGTGGGTCCCTATATACCAGGACATTGTTGTTGATTGTGTCTTGATTGCTATATTCCCTCCAGCTGTCACATGGAATAATATTTTCCATGCAGTTCTAATGCTATTTAGATTGATCATACATGACTGTTATACAGTTGCTGCTGAGATAACTGTAACTGTCTGTCACAGGGTGAGCTCAAGTTTTCTTACATCCAATCTCTTAAATGTGCACACTTCTCAATACACAAGGCAATACAGGTAGGCATCCTAAAAATATTTTATTTCTATTTCATTTTTTGGTCGAGGGTAGGGGGTACAGGTATGGTCTGCACTTCAAAAGTAAGAAATACATACACAGTTCAAGTAATAATAAATTCAGTATAAACAGGAAAATAAAACAAATAATAATAGTGAAGACATCAAAACTATGAAATAACACATATGGAATCATGTAGTAACCAAAAAAGTGTGAAGAGTGTCAAATTATTTTCGATTTTATAGTCTTCAAAGTAGCCACCCTTTGCCTTGACAGCTTTGCACACTAGCTTCACCTGGAATGCATTTCCAACAGTCTTGAAGGAGTTCCCGCATATGCTGGGCACTTGTTGGCTGCTTTTCCTTCACTCTGCAGTCCAACTCATCCCAAACCATCTCAATTGGGTTGAGGTCGGGTGATTGTGGAGGCCAGGTCATCTGAGGCAGCACTCCATCACTCTCCTTCTCGGTCAAATAGCCCTTACACAGCCTGGAGGTGTGTTGGGTCATTGTCCTGTTGAAAAACAAATAATAATCCCACTAAGTGCAAACCAGATGAGATGGCGTATCGCTGCAGAATGCTGTGGTAGTCATGCTGGTTAAGTGTGCCTTGAATTCAAAATAAATCACAGACAGTTTCACCAGCAAAGCACCCCCACACCATCACACCTCCTCCTCCATGCTTCACGGGGGGAACCATACATGCGGAGATCACCCGTTCATCTACTCTGCTTCTCACAAAGACACGGTGGTTGGAACCAAAAATGTCTAATTTGGACTCCAGACCAAAGGACAGATTTCCACCGGTCTAATGTCCATTGCTCGTGTTTCTTGGCCCAAGCAAGTCTCTTCTTATTATTGGTGTCCTTTAGTAGTGGTTTCTTTGCAGCAATTCGACCATGAAGGACTGATTCACACAGTCTTCTCTGAACAGTTGATGTTGAGATGTGTCTATTTCTTGAACTCTGTGAAGCAGTTATTTTGACTGAAATTTCTGAGGCTGGAAACTCTAATGAACTTATCCTCTGCAGCAGAGATAATTCTGGGTCTTCCTTTCCTCTGGCGGTCCTCATGAGAGCCAGTTTCATCATAGCGCTTGATGGTTTTTGGGACTGCACTTGAAGAAACTTTCAAAGTCCTAGAAATTTCCCGCATTGACTGACCTTCATGTCTTAATAAAGTAATGATGGACTGTCATTTCTCCTTGCTTACTTTAGCTGTTCTTGCCATAATATGGACTTGGTCTTTTACCAAATAGGGCTATCTTCTGTATACCACCCCTAGCTTGTCACAACACAATTGATTGGCTCAAACAGATTAAGAAGGAAAGAAATTCCACAAATTAACTTTCACCAAAACACACCTGTTAATTGAAATGGATTCCAGGTCATTAAGCTGGTTGAGAGAATGCCAAGAGTGTGCTGTCATCAAGACAAAGGGCGGCTACTTTGAAGAATCTCAAATATAAAAAATATATTTTAATTTGTTGAACACTTTTTTGGTTACTACATGTTATTTCATAGTTTTGATGTCTTCACTATTATTCTACAATGTAGAAAATAGTAAAAATAAAGAAAAACCCTGGAATGAGTAGGTGTGTCCAAACCTTTGAATGATACCAAATAAAACACCAGTCCGTTCAAAGTTTGGGGTCACTTAGAAATATCCTTGTTTTGAAAGAAAAGCAAAAAAAAATCCATTAAAATAACATCAAATTGATCAGAAATACAGTGTAGACATTGTTAATGTTGTACATGATTATTGTAGCTGGAAACGGCTGATTTTGAATGGAATATCTACACAGGCTCAAAATGGCCAGAAACAAAGCACTTTGTTCTGAATCTTGTCAGTCTATTCTTGTTCTGAGAAATGAAGGCTGTTACATGCYAGAAATTGGCAAGAAACTGAAGATCTCGCACAACGCTGTGTACTGCTCGAGAGGCGACTCGCCTCTTCACTGTTGACATTGAGACTGGTGTTTTGCGGGTACTATTTAATAAACCTGCCAGTTGAGGACTTGTGAGGGGTCTGTTTCTCAAACAAGACACTCTAATATTGTCACGATCGTCTTCGGGTGAAAGAGAGGACCAAGGCGCAGCGTGATATAAATACATTATGTATTTATTTAAGGAAGATGAAGAACACTAAAACAAACTAAACAAAAGACCGTGAAGCTATAATACGACAATAAGTGCAGACACTGGCAACTTACACATAGACAATCATTTAGACAATCACCCACAACCTACCTAATGACTATGGCTGCCTAAATATGGCTCCCAATCAGAGACAACGATAGACAGCTGTCTCTAATTGAGAACCAATCTAGGCAACGATAGACTTACATAAACCCTACAATGAACACAACCCCATGAACTCTACAAACACCCCCTAGACAATACAAACACCCTAGACGAGACAAAAAACACAAAACATCCCCATGTCACACCCTGACCTAACTAAAATAATAAAGAAAACAAAGATAACTAAGGCCAGGGCGTGACAAATATACTTGTCCTCTTGCTCAGTTGTGCTGGGGCCTCCCACTTCTCTTTCTGTTCTGGTTAGAGCCCGTTTGTGCTGTTCTGTGAAGGAGTAGTACACAGCGTTGTACAAGACCTTCAGTTTCTTGGCAATTTCTCACATGAATAGCCTTCATTTCTCAGAACAAGAATAGACTGATGAGTTTCAGAACAAAGTGCTTGTTTTCTGGCCATTTTTGAGCCTGTAATCGAACCCACAAATGCTTGATGGCTTC
>NW_019957637.1:127684-155996 GCF_002910315.2 Salvelinus sp. IW2-2015 | reverse complement strand
CACCCTACTGTTAACCATGCCTACATGACTGATCGCGCTGCCTAAGATATGGCTGCCAATCAGAGACTCGCCATAGACAAGCTGTCTCTAATTCGGAACCATATCTAGGCAACGCATAGACTTACTATAACACTACCTACAATGAATGCACAACCCCATGAACTCTGCACAACACATCGCCTAAGACAATTACAAAACTCCTGATAGACAATAACTACAATATAGTCCATCATATCTCATCTCGACCCTAAGCACCTAACTCAAATTTATATATAGGAACAGCAAAGTGGTCAATTGAACGCAAGGCCAGGAGGCGTGGAGACAGTACCCCCCCCCCCCAAATTGTAGCGAGACATACCATAAGGCGCGCAAGTACCTGAGCACTGTATAAGGGAGTTCGTTAACGGGTGGAACCTTCCTACGGCAGGCTTGCATCGAGGGAGGGAGTGCTGGAACGGATGGACGCCCTATAATCACCGATAAGTCATATATCCCGCTATTACAGTTAGTAGTGTACCACCATGGACATACGGTGGTGACAGCCTTTGCAGACGTGCTAGTCCCGGACTGATACTGTGGTTAGCGATGGGCGCACTGCGACCTTGAGCGCAGCTTCCGCCAAACTGAAGTGGATTAAAGCTCTCGGACTGAGGGGCAGCTGCCGGACTGAGGATGGCGAGTCCGACAGAATGAATTAGTGCTTTAGCTTCGACTCCACTTAAGGCAAGCCTTCTGACTGACGAGTGGCATGACTTCATGACTTGCTGCAGGGTCTGAGACTCTCATCAACCGAACTGCATGCGGGTAGGACTGGTCTTCGGCAGTCAATCGAATGCCTCAGCTGGGGCGGCGCTACTGAGCACGGCTACAAGGCTTCTAAAACCGAGCTGATGCGGACGGCCTCCTGAGCGGCTCTCCCCTCTGTTTTTCAACCACCGCAAGCGAGGCGTGCTCTGGCCCGTGCTCACCATGATCGAGCTGCCGACAGGGCAGCCTTACTGCAGCGGCATCTGTCGTATTTCACGCGATACTTGTGCGGCAGACGGCTCTGGCAGGCTTCACGTAGTGTGAAGACGGGCCAGCCTCATGGCGGACTCCTCCAACTAGGCGTACAAGGAAGTGACAAAATCTTAGAGACACAACATCCGCCGACATTGGCAGGGCAGCAGCACTCTGCAGGCATTACCCGGAACCGCGACTGTGAAAAGCAGGGCCAGCCTCTGCGGCTCTGACGGCACGCTCTATAAAAGAGAACCGACTCGGCAGAGCATAAGCAAAGGAACGTCTTGCGCCGGACTACAACGAACTTTATTCCACATGAATAATAAAGGCATCCCCCACATGGCTTTGTCATTGCGCTCTCGGCAAGGCACGCGCGACCGGGCAGTGGCGGCTATAATAAATTCTTAGCAGTGCTCGGGAGAGAGGACCAGACGTTGCTCAGCATGGCGCTGACGTCAGCGCGGGTGCACACTCTGTCTCTGTATTGTGGCCTGCGGCGCGTGCTGCGTGCAATTCGTTCTAGTTGAGTTGTGCGCTGTGTGCAGAGCGGGCAAGCTCAAGTAGCGCAGCTTGCTGAGCAGGTGGTCTCGGGAGCCAGACATGCTAGGTGTAGTGACTAGTCAGCTATAACGCACCGTGCTGGGTTCCGCTCTAGAGTGAGGCACAGCTGTCAGGGGCGCTCGGCGACTTGGCAGACGGCAGCTTCTTTTTCACGTTTTACGGCGCACAGGATATTCGTTTCGTCCTGGTTCGGATTTTCAGTTTTGTATGTGCGGGTCTCGTTTTATGATGTGAGTGCGTTGCCCTGGAAACTGGTTTCATAGTGTTACGCCGTTGCTTCAATTGAGCACCTATTCCTCACCCGGTAGTTTGCGGGTGTAGCGTCAGACAGGCGCAGCGGCTCTGGAGTGCAGTGTAGTTGGAGGCTGTGTGAGATGTCTTATGTAATTTGAGTCGTTTGCCTGGGATACTTGGCTTCTGTCATGCGGCATACCGGGCTTCGACGAGACAGTAACTGGCTAGCCACAGATCACGAGCATGCCTGCTGCGTGTTGATGGGCGAACAGAGCTCATTTCTGATGTGACCAGACATGTGGAAAGCCTTGGTGTGCCGGTGGGCGTTAATGCACAATAGGTAAATGCAGTACTGGCTGGGTTGCGCACTCGAGTACTCTGTGTTAGAGCCCTGGCGCGGATTGATATGCGCGACACATGTGAAGGGCTCTATCATATGGTAGCTCTTGAACAGCACGAGCCTGCACTCTCCCAATGTTTTCTCAGATAACCTTCTAAACGCATTGGTTTAATTGTCTCCCGTTAAAAGCCAGGCACACTAATGCAAGAGTCATTTTCTGGTGAGTCTGGAATTCAGACACCGACCTACTTGTGTGGTGCCTGTTGCTGCGCGATCAAAATGACCGGTCAGACCACCATGCGTTAAGGCTTCACATCTGATTCACATCTGAGAGTACACCGAGCGTTGTGAACTCTGTATGAGAGATGACGTTGAACTATGGATTGGCCATGTTACGCTTCCGCCTGCTCCTCCCCTGGCACTCCATGGCCGCGTATGCCTACCGAATCTAGGCTCCGAGCCGCTCGTGGAACTCGAACTGTTACCCGCACGGGCTAAGTCTATCCGCGTACAGCGATGACACCGCGTCCCTCCTCTCTCTCATATCACTCTATGCTAGTCATGCCACGTATTACTCGCTCTTCTGCCATTATAGAAATGTGTTTGCGGTTCAGGTCTCCACTACCTGTACTATGGCAGCACAATGCTTCCCTTTATTAGACAGCACACCTCATAGAATTTTATGGTGTCTGAACTCTTGTCAGCCTCTACAACAGCCTCTGCTCAGCTTCCACCCGCTTTGCCTCTTCTCTCATACTCACCGGCCTCTCGGCTTTAGCTGCCTCCAGCTCTTCACGAGGGCGGCGATATTCTCCGGTTGTGCCCAGGGTTCCTCCGCTGTCCAGAATTTCTCCCAATTCCATAAGTCTCTGCGATGCGTGCTCCTGCTGCTGCTGCCGCTTACCACGCTGCTTGGTCCGAGTGTGGTGAGGTGATTCTGTCAAGTTGTCGTTGCGTTCGGCGTGAAAGATGAAGGCACCACTAGGCCCGCCAGCGTAGAATACTACATACATTATTGTATTTCATTTAAGTGTACAGACGGAAAGAACCGACCTAAACCCACAACTAAACCAAAACAAAGGTTTGACCTCCAAATCCCTATCTAAAGACATCGAAAACCGTTATGCCTATACAATTTACCGTCTAATATTACAAGTGCCCATGGATATCTACCTTGATGTCTACCTGTTACACATTAGACAAATTGCATCCACTCAAAACCAATCACCTAATTGACTTTATGAGGTACGCCAACTGTTTTATTCTAGTAGTGGTGTCCATACTTCACATCGAGCTCCATACCGATTGAAGCTTTCTCTATGAGGAACCCTCTTAAAAAACATATGTTAACCAAAACATTGTGGCCAAATCCGACATCTCTTTTAGATATTGGTGACCATTAAACTATTCACTCTACTCTTTTCATAGTTTACAGAGCTCAGTGTCCCTCGCCTCGGATGAGACTCCCCTATCGCTCAAACAGCCTCCTCTCATGACAATACTAAATCACACGCGTCTTTACATCAGGACTTACAACTACGAGAATAGCATGCTCCCCTTCTCATCAAATCCCTGAGTGTGTCTGTGCAGTTTATCGTATAACTCTAACCATTATGAACAGTACTATCTCATAATGAAAGAGTTAGATCTAGACAACAGACACAGGGCCGTTTCGCAAGCACAACTATAACTTGTGCCTTTTCTTGTGTCCTTTTGTTTGTCTGCAACTACCTGAGGGTCTGTCACCACATCTTCTCCTTCTGTTTCTGGTGTAGGTGGACCGTCTTAGAATTCCTGGTATTTAGTAGATGGTCCTCCTAGTTGTTATCTGACTAGAGGTACCGTCTCTCTGCTCTGTTATCTACGTCTACCTCCTCTCCTGTATTCTCTGGTCGATCTTCTGCACTTTCGGATGATACTGTGCGCGTGATGTACGATTCTCTCGATATATCTGAATGAGATAGCTACTAGATGTATTGTGTCTTCCATATACCCAAACTGTGCTTGTGAGTTCTCTACCCTGGCCATATTGAGCTGTAATCGAACACTAATGCATGATGCTTACCAGACATCTCAACTCTTACAATGAAGGCCCAGTTGTTATTCCTCTCGTTAATCAGTGCCGACAACAGTTTCAGCTGGTACACTGTTAAATTGCAAAGTGGATATTTCTAATTATCAATTTTTAAAATGATAAAGTTGGAGTTAGCTAACACAAGATGCAGATCATGTAGGGAACACAGAGAGTGATGGATTGCTAGATAATGGCCTCTGGTGTCGCCTAGCGTAGATATTCCATAAATATCAGCTACAAAACTCACATTTACCAAACATTAACGAAGTGTACATATGTATAATGATTCAAAGGTTGCTCAAAACTATAAACTCCTGATGATTCTGCCAAACAAATACTACTCGGCAAATGGTTAGTCACAGATCGTCTTTGAATGTGGCTAGTCGAACTGTGTGCTTAGATTCTCGCATGCCATTGCAATGCTCTACTAACCATAAGTTAATCTATGTGCGGAAATCATATCTCTAGAACAATTATCAAACAACTACCCTATGATATACCACAGTGTAAGGAAATGAAGAGAACCAAATGTACACTAATCAAGAAATATATGAATCGGCGATGTGATGTTAGTCGAGTAATCCCGATATACATGTGGGATAGGTGGGCAAGATTCTCAGTGTAGTATGGTATACAAGAGTACCAGTAATAAATGTATGTACATTATGAGATGAGTATATGTTTGAGTATGAGTAAAATACACAACAATTTATAATAATAGTATTGAGGTTCTAAAAGCGTGTGCGTGAGTGCAGATACAGCACTTATCAATAATACTGCAATGAAGCGATTTGTCCATTTTTCTTATAAGTGAGTTAGAGTGGCGTTGCAGTCTCGCACATGGTTATGTAGTATCTGGCTACCTCGCAAGTGGAGTTGGATTGAAAAAATGAGTGTTCCCAAGCTACTCGGACCATGAGAAGTTAATGGTAAACTAACATGACTCTCGCACTGATTATAGTAAGCAGGAGATTGTTGCAATTACACGTTTATTGACGGTTGTAACAGTGTTAATATTAGACTTATGCGTATATCTTGCACACCCACGCCCACGCCATATTATCTTGTAATATAACATCACCAATAACTACTGTTTATTGTCAAGCTACTATTCTCAGTATGATAGGTAGCAATCTACTCTTGTGCCATCGACACAAGTAACTTCTTATCAAATTGTATGACCAGACAGTAATTGGTAGTTCACTTTAAATCACTGTGATATCACTTTCAGATGCAATGAGGTAAAGAGTTTATCAAATACCACTCTGTTTCTCTATGAACCTGTGATCGAGTCACTCTCGTTCGTCATCTTAAGAATCGCTCGACCTTGGTGTAGAAATATCCGCTCTCAGCAGAAATGTTGTATCAGGCATGTTAGAAAGCTTGCTCGTCAGTAATGGCGCGAGTGTAGAATGATTGAGATACTCGCTCTATTTGTGAAGGTTACCGTGTGAGGTGTTATTTCAAGGGTGGTGTGCGGTGAGGACCTGACTTTCAAACTCATTGATGCATGATGACAATACGATGTGCATTGAGATGCCATGGAAAAACCAAAAGATATCAGCACATAGAGAACTCTCATGAATTAATCTAGCTGAGGTTGCTCTGTCACCTATACACAAGATCTAAGGTTCGCCTTTGGGTTAGACATAGATACACATATATGATAGAGATATAGATTTGGTAACCACGTTCACTGGTACAAACTAATTAGTACTAAGCTAAAACCACGATGGACGCAGGTCCGTGTATACCTGTCCTAGAAGGGATGTATCGAGACAGGTGAGTCTCGATCATTCTAATGATATTAACGGTATAGTTAGGTGCAATTTCTTTGATCATGAAATGTGCACTAACGCATTCCTCCAGTAACAATCTAGGTGCAAAAGACCTTTTGGATATTGACTGGAGTGGATAAAACAGGTGTAACTAGATAACGTATATATAACCATCATGCGTTATGCTCCAATAAGCGAATACGAAGATGACGCTGGAGACTCTACGTCTAATAACGCATCACATTAGCCTGCGAAATCAAGGTGCTCCAACACTTCTATGAAATCAAAAGCTCGTTTCCAAAATTAGACTTATTGGAAAAATACAAAATTACTAACTGATGAAGTATGGACAATACTATTCGTGATTCTGGCTGCATGAGTTGACTCAATATGGCACATATACAGATCGAAATGGTGTGAAGACATCATTTTTACAGGCTAGCACCATATAGACATACACCGACCCGGCCAATTTAAAGGAGTGAAGTTTAGCCTGTACTATAAGAGTGTGACACACAGACACCAACTTTGCTCCGGGTTTCCACATATGCTCTCCTGCGCTGATTACGTTTCATTCTGAGTCACTTCTCGAGTTTTGGTCCAAGCCTCTGGATATAGTGGCTCTTTTAACCTTCTGTTCTTAACATAAGATGGGTAGCATAGATGCGGAAGATCGTACCAACCAACACATATCGGAGCTCATGTGTAGTGCTATCTTCTATCAGGATGGGCCAATCCCGATATAGACTTGCGGACTGTGGATGATGGAAATTAAAAGCTTGAAACAAATTAATTACTCTGCTGCACCTATTAACTGATATGCATGTGAGCATAATTATTCTATATGCAGCGAATCTCAAAAGTTAGCATTAAAATGACAAAGTAGACCACAATGGAGATCTCCGTAACTGATCGCTCTAATCTATCGGAATATATGTTTAGACTACGGCGTATAGAGAAACTAGAGACCCAGAATTGTTGATGTGAGAACAAATACTCGAGGCTCTATTTATCTCATGATTTAATATTAATTGCAGCTAATAACAAGAGTTAGCTCTGAGCATAACAACTCCACCAAACCTATCACTCGACGTGTATTATAATATGTCTACTTCTGATGTAAATGATAATATTTATATACCTATGATTGAATATCTTTTCAATAAGTTCTCAGTGGACCACGCTTTTTATAGGATCCTATCTGATTCCCACTTGACAGCTTTGCGACACTGCATTCTCATCAACAGCTTCCAGACGACATGTCAGCGTAAGTCGCTTATCCCATCACGTTCTTTCACGAGAAATGGCCTGTTTCGTCCTAAAAGACAGATGAGTCATCTACGGCACGTGAGTTAGTATATAAACAGAGGCGAGCACAGGCATCTCAGGCATGTCACGATTTACCTGCTATCATCAACCGTCAATTGACTCGAAGTCAGCTCAGTTGTCAAAAATGACTACGGGAATACAAAACTATGCTTCATCACACTAATACAGAGCAGTGCCACCTTCATATTACAACCTGGTCTATGAGTCTACAGATCGACGCCCCACGCAGATCAGTTTCCGGAACTTGGTTCCACAGTACGTCTCCGACGCGTGGAGATATGTGGTCTATTATCTCTCTGGCGTACACTCTGTCTCCGACGACAGTGTCACTAATGAGCTTTAGATCGAATAGATTCTGCGTGAGTGCACATCCAATCACTACATAATTACATCTCCCAGTCTACGTCTCCTCCACACTGCGGCCTAGTCGCTGTGGGGTGACCGTAAACATGTCGCATTTGCAAGTGAGGGAGGATTGCGACGATTGAACTCGGCTCCCACCAGGGGAATGTTGTTGCTAGGATCTTATATTAACTCTGGTCCACACAACGAGGCAAATACGGCGCAATTACATACAGCTTGTGTTTACCAGATGTCGGACATATTCACATGTTTGCGATGAACATGCCCATGAACTTTATTCGGGGCTCCTTTTCGCTCTCGGTCAAATGGCGGCATCTAGCTTTCCAGGTGTGGCTTATATGCCTCGGATTCATGCTCAATCTACTGGTGCTCCCTATTGTGTGAGGCTAGAAGAACATGATGGGGGTGCACTAGGTGTGTCTCCTGACTGTGCCATTTTCCTTTTAATGATTCTAGCTGATGGCACTATGTGCAGTGTGTTTTACAGTATCTCGTCGTGAAAGCGCATTGACCTATGCCCAATCCTATCCCATAACTGTACAGGGTCTGTTTGAGTGGTTGTCATAGTTCGTGGTGTTGTGAAGGTTCTTCCCTTGGCACTATGTTAGTGATGTTCTCCGTTTTGCGGATACCATATGGTGATGTTAAGCAATGTGCATGTGTTTCCATTCTCACTGCCAATGAATATACAGTGTGTCTAGTTTCTCGAGGTAAAGAGTGTTCCATCGTATCTAGCGTATGCTCCGTGCTGTTTATAATAACCATCTGGGTCGTCTGAGTCGTGTTTTTCTGTGTTTTAGTGTAGTGGTGGTAGGCCTGGTATTATTTAGATTGTGGCATACTCTGAGTTGTGGGTCCATTGTTATGCTAGTAACGAGTATTACTCAGATTTTTAGTCAGACGTGTAAGGGCATCTGATATCACATCCGTCACTCACATATTGTCCAAGCGAAGGCCGGACATACGCACAATTCTGATGCTTGGCCATAGTGTTTTAAATGTGATTTTTTAACACCACACGGACTGTTGATCATCACAATGTGTCCGTACGACTTGTCGCTTAGAATTGGCTTTCAGTAAGCCTCTCTCGGTGGTACACACCTTCCCGCCCCGACCAATAGCGGAGGCTTCTCTACTATGTGCACCATCACGCCACATAGGAAATGCTGGCCACCGTAGTCAGTACCTTCACCCTGTCATGACCATAACGCGACTCCCTACTGTTCGGAAGTGACTCCCTCAATAGCATACGTGCGGTAGTCCTGGTACCTTGCTAATCAGATCGTCCCTCCGACGACCCACCCATTTGTCTTGGCACACCCCTTTCTCTCTCCCTCTTACATATCAAGGCCCATTGGTGACATACCTTGGAGATATCTGATGGCTTTCGATGCCTTCAATCGGTATCAATGGTTGCACAAGGGGTCGTGCGTCATCTTGCTCCTTCGCGTTTCGTATTAGCTCCCATACCGCGACAGTCGTCCTCTTAACTGTTTACCGATTGCTCCGTGTTTTCACTGGCAAATAGGTTATCGCCGAGGTCCATTCGACTAGTCTTCTGATGCCGAGAGCATCCCGCTGCTTCAGCCAGAAGCTACAGTCAGAGTGACTCTGCTTACACTAGGGAACCTTTTAGCTCGCGAGCAATGTGAGCTCATGGTGCCTCCCCTCTAGGAGGCTCCATCTCCCAGCCACATGAATGCAGGCCAGCTCTATTGACTAAGTGTGAGTGCGTGCCAAATACAGCGGCTACAGTTGCACATCTGCATGTGCACACCATGTCCCATGTAGACTTGATTATTCATTTATAGTGCGTGGTGAGTGCGGTCCGAGTTCCGTGCACGGGTGGCGAGGTCGGGCCGGAGGAGAGGAGGTCGGTGTGTGTTACCTGTCATCTTGGCCTTGCAACATGAGCGCCTTAGTGGACAATTGCAATGCCACATCTCTTTAAGACTTTCAGAACTCGATGTGAGGAGATTATCCTGTTCAAGAGATAGTCTCCGCTTGCTGAGGGTCAGTGTTCCCACTAAGTGATTCCCCGCGGTGCATCTACTTAGTCTGGTGAATGTGATATTCGCTTCTAGTGATGAACGGACATCCCCTTGCAGCTACCATTTGTGGTGTCGTTTTCCTATCATACACTGAAGTATACAAACACTTACGATACACCTGCTCTTTCTCATGACATAAGATGACCAGTTGAATCTAGTGTGAACTATTGACCCTTTTTTTAGAAACTCGCTTCCCGTTTCCATCAGATCTAGATGTTCAGGTGGATGTCGAAGCGCGTTAGGGTGTCTACTGTCATCATCTTCTGACCTTTATTTGTATGGCTGTGCCATTGCGGGTGAATGGGCAAGACAAAATATTTAAGTACCTTCGAATGGGGTATGGTGGTAGGTGCTAGGCCGGGCACCGGTTAATGTCAAGAATTGCAATGCTGCTGGGTTTTTCACACCAACAGTTTCCTGTGTGTGTATCAAGAATGGTCTCAATCACCCAAAGGACATCCCAGTCAACTTGACTACACGGCACACTGTGGGACCAGCATTGGAGTTAAGTTTGGTAGCCGTAGAATTGTCTTCCATTGTGATGGTCATAAGTGCCCTTTAGCACCCCTATTGCTCGACAGATCCTCTATGCCTCACGAGATCGAAGTATTGGAAGGCCCTAGCTTCTAGAAAGCGCAAAAAACAGAATTGGATAATAAAAACTTCAGTAATAAAATGTAATTGCAGACAGAGATTCACATACAGAATAAGGCTGCGGAGCTCAATATTACAGGGAATAGTTCGTCTAGATGCTCTCTGTACACTATATGGTTGATGTCATATTACAGTAACATCTCATCCGTAGATCGCCGTTCGCTCTTCCGTGATCCAACACTTGTGAAAAACATAGCAAAATCGACAACACTGTAGTAACATTTTAGGGTGAACTCATCCCTTCAGGGGGAGAGCGACTGCACTCGTACCTTATTTTTGGCTGTCACCAACCCCTCCACAGCCAGAGAACAATAAAAAGACGCTAACTCTGATAAAAGAAATACATTAGATTCGCACTAAATGACCCCTGGGGGGTTACACCCATCACACATCATACTATGTTCAAATGTGACAAAAAATGACCCAGCAGAGAAACATTAGCAAGGGTTTAATATCCCTAGCGTGCCTCTATGAAAATGCCAGTTGGTGGCCATTCAATGGACCTGCTTCTTCCATTATTGTGTAGGATATTAACTTTCAGATAGAGATGCACTCGTTCATGTTGGTTTCTCTGAAGAGCTCTAATGCTGACTCCAGTAGGCTTTATTTACAGACATCAATTTGCCTCTGTGGCTAGAGTTTGCGTGATCTTTTTGGTGATCACAAACTTCTGATGCTACTTTACATGGTTTAATTGTTACCTTGCGGTAATTGCCACACTTACCGAATTAGAATTGGGGACACTATCTGCATGTGCTTCTTTCTAATGTGGACAGATGTAGTATGTTTGATGCACGCAGACAAGAGTACTATTATGTCATCGGACATGCCCAGCATGAGTCTAAGACGCATTTGTGCATAATTATCAACGCGGACAACAAGAACATTACGACTTTTTTTCTCTAAAAAGTTACCTTACCGCAGATTGTGTGCATTGCATTATTTTTGGATATTTAACGATATCTCACCGTGAGTATAGATCAGATACTCAACTAGTCTAAAGAAGGCCAGTTTTATTCCTTCTTTAATCAGGACAACAGTTTTCAGCTGTGCTAACATAATTGCAAAAGGGTTTTCTAATGATCAATTTTAAAATGATAAAGTTGGATTAGCTAACACAACGTGCCATTGGAACACAGGAGTGATGGTTGCTGATAATGGGCCTCTGTACGCCTATGTAGATATTCCATAAAATATCCAGCTACAAAACTCATTTACAACATTAACAATGTCTATGCTGTATTTCAAATCAAATCAAATTTTATTTGTCACATACACATGGTTAGCAGATGTTAATTTGAGTGTAGCGAAATGCTTGTGCTTCTAGTTTCGACCATGCAGTGATATCTAACAAGTAATCTAACCTAACAATTTCACAACTACCTTATACACACAAGTGTAAAGGAATGAATAAGAATATGTACATAAAAATATATGAATGAGTGATGGCCGAACGGCATAGGCAAGATGCAGTAGATGGTATAGAGTACAGTATATACATATGAGATGAGTAATGTAGGGTATGTAAACATTATATAAAGTGGCATTGTTTAAGGTGGCTAGTGATACATTTATTACATACATTTTCCATTATTAAAGTGGCTAGAGTTGAGTCAGTATGTTGGCTCAAAGTGGAGTGGTTGAAAAATGTGTTTTAATGACTCCAACCTAAGTGTATGTAAACTTCTGACTTCAACTGTATATACAGGAAGTTTACATACACTTAAGACGGAGTCATTAAAACTTGTTTTTCAACCACRCCACGCAATTCTTGTTAACAAACTACTGTTTTGGCAAGTCGGTTAGGACATCTACTTTGTGCATGACACAAGTAATTTTTCCAACAATTGTTTACAGACAGATTGTTTCACTTATAATTCACTGTATCACAATTTCAGTGGGTCAGAAGTTTACATACACTAAGTTGACTGTGCATTTAAACAGCTTGGAAAATTCCAGAAAATGATGTCATGGCTTTAGAAGCTTCTGATAGGCGAATTGAAATAATTTGAGTCAATTGGAGGTGTACCTGTGGATGTATTTCAAGGCCTACCTTCAAACTCAGTGCTTGACATCAGTGCTTGACATCATGGGAAAACCAAAAGATATCAGCCAAGACCTCAGAAAAAAAATAGTAGACCTCCACAAGTCTGGTTCAGCCTTGGGAGCAATGTCCAAATGCCTGAAGGTACCACGTTCATCTGTACAAACAATAGTACGTAAGCATAAACACCATGGGACACGCAGCCGTCATACCGCTCAGGAAGGAGACGCGTTCTGTCTCCTAGAGATGAACGTACTTTGGTACGAAAAGTGCAAATCAATCCCAGAACAACAGCAAAAGACCTTGTGAAGATGCTGGAGGAAACAGGTACAAAAGTATATACACTGCTCAAAAAAATAAAGGGAACACTTAAACAACACAATGTAACTCCAAGTCAATCACACTTCTGTGAAATCAAACTGTCCACTTAGGAAGCAACACTGATTGACAATACATTTCACATGCTGTTGTGCAAATGGAATAGACAAAAGGTGGAAATTATAGGCAATTAGCAAGACACCCCCAATAAAGGAGTGGTTCTGCAGGTGGTGACCACAGACCACTTCTCAGTTCCTATGCTTCCTGGCTGATGTTTTGGTCACTTTTGAATGCTGGCGGTGCTTTCACTCTAGTGGTAGCATGAGACGGAGTCTACAACCCACACAAGTGGCTCAGGTAGTGCAGCTCATCCAGGATGGCACATCAATGCATGGGAATGTGATGAAAGAAATTAAAGCTGAAATAAATAATTCTCTCTACTATTCTGACATTTCACATTCTTAAAATAAAGTGGTGATCCTAACTGACCTAAGACAGGGAATTTTTACTAGGATTAAATGCCAGGAATTGTGAAAAACTCAGTTTATATGTATTTGGCTAAGGTGTATGTAAACTTCCAACTTCAACTGTATATAGATATATATATATATATATATACTGTATATATATACTCTCAGTGGCCAGTTTAATAGATACAATTCCCGTTCACAAAAATGGTTAGTTCCTAAAGACAGTGAGTCACTTGGCCGTGGCTTAGTATATAAAGCAGGCAGACAGGCATTGAGGCATTCAGTTACTGTTCAATTGAACGTTAGAATGGGCAAAACTAGTGAACTAAGCACCTTTGAGAGTGGTATGATCGTCCATGCCAGGCGTGCCGGTTCCAGTATCTCAGAAATGTCCAGCTTCCTGGTCTTTTCACGCACAACAGTGTCTAGAGTTTACCGTGAATGGTGCAACAAACAAAAAACATCCAGTCAGCGGCAGTCCTGTGGGCGAAAACAGCTCGTTGATGAGAGGTTGAAGGAGAATGGCAAGAATTGTGCAAGCTATTAAGCGGTCCACAAACAGGCAAATACGGCGCAATACAACAGTTGTGTGCAGAACGGCATCTTGGAACGCAGAACTCATCGGCCCTTTTCACGGATGGGGCATTGCTGTTCCAGTGGGCATGCGATCACCAACACTGGACCATTGAGAAGCAGAAAAACATTGCTAGGTCCGACGAATCCCAGTTCCTGTTATGATCTGCTGATGGCACAGTCAGGATTTGGCATAAGCAGCATTAGACCATGGCCCAATCCTACCAACTGTACAGGCTGGTGGAGGTGGTTTAATAGTGTGGTTGAAGGTTTTCCTGGCACATGTTAGGTCCTTTGATACCAATTGAGCAACATTTCCATGCACCAAAGAATTCAGGCTGTTCTGGAGGCAAAGGGTGTCCAACCCGGGACTAGATGGGTGTTTATAATAAACTGGCGACTGAGTGTGTTTTGTTTGTATGTATGTGTTGGGCTGTATAGATTGTGGATTGTGTTGGGCTTTAGCTGAAGTGATTATTTACAGAGTGAAGAATATTTGTCCAGGCCTCAATTGTTCCTTGACTAGCACCATTCATTCTCACTGTCGATAACTCTAATGTTATAACTTCGAATACACTCTTCCACAAAGGGCTCTATATGGAAACCAAAAGAGTTCAACCTGGAACCAAAGAGTTCTACTTGGAACCAAAAAGGGTTCTCCTATGGAGACAGTCAAAGAACCCTTTTTGGAACCCTTTTTTCTAAGTGCGTTGTAACTGAAACTGTGAGTGAGGTGATTGCCATCTAAAAGCCAACACCTTTTTACTACAAATGTTTATGACAATGCGTCAGGAGATGCAAGTGTCGCACAGGAATTTATAGCTTGCCTCTCCAAGTCTTCCCATGGGCCATCAGGTGGGAAATAAGAGGTGCTACAAGTGCTCTGCATGTGCACCATGTCCCTGTGACTTGAATTTTCATTATGAACTGTATTGCTTGCTGAGCCTTATGGAATTGAATGCCACATTGTCTAAGACTTCAGACCTGTGAGGAGTATGCCTTGCTGTTCCATATTCCCCATATTATTTGTGGGTTCTAGTGCAGCACCATTTGTGAGGTTTTCCTACATACACTGAGTATACAAAACATTAAGAACACCTGCTCTTTCCATGACATAGACTGACCAGTTGAATCTAGGTGAAGGCTATGATCCCTTTTTAAATCCCCTTCAATCAGTGTAGATGAAGGGGAGGAGGCAGGTTATGTCTCCTCCCCTTAATTTTATGTGTGCCATTCAGAGGGTGAATGGGCAAGACAAAATATTTAAGTACCTTCGAATGGGGTATGGTGGTAGGTGCTAGGCCGGGGCACCGGTTAATGTCAAGAATTGCAATGCTGCTGGGTTTTTCACACTCAACAGTTTCCTGTGTGTATCAAGAATGGTCAATCACCCAAAGGACATCCAGTCAACTTGACACAACTGTGGGAAGCATTGGAGTTAACTTGAGCCAGAATCTCTGTGGAATGCTTTTGACACCTTGTAGAGTCCATGCCCAGACGAATTGAGGCTGTTCTGAGAGCAAAAAGAGGGGGGAGCTCAATATTAGGAAGTTGTTCCTAATGTTTGGTACACTCGGTGTATATCATCAAACATTTAATCCGAATGATCAACACTTGTGAAAACATAGAAAATGACAACACTGTAAGTACATTTTAAATGGCTTTATGCACAGCAAAATGAAATGCACTCACTCAAATGTGACAAAAATGACCCAGCAGAGAAACATTAGCAAGGTTTAATATCCAGTGCCTCTATGAAAAATGCCAGTTGGGGCCATTCAATGGACTTTGCTTCTTCCATTTATTTGGATATTAAACTTTCAATGGAGTGCACTCTCATGTTGGTCTCTGAGAGCTCAATGCTGACTCCAGTAGGCTATATTACTAAACAGAACATCAATTTGCCTCTGTGGCTAGAGTTATGCTGATCTTTTTGGTGATCAACCAAAACATTTATGCTACTGTTATATGGTTAATTGGGTAATTGCACACTTACAGAGGAATTAGGACACTATCTGCATGTGCTTCTAATGTGGACAAGATTAATTTACCCAGACAGAGTATGATGTCTAATGCCCAGGCTGGTTAAGGTTTGTGTCTATTTCAGGACAACAAGAAACATTATCGACTTTTTTCTCTAAAAAGGTTACCTCAGATTTGCATTCTTATTTTGTTTGACATATCTCACCATGTATAGTTCACTGCAATTGCGTTATTGAAAGGTTTTCATATGAGTTTGATCTGTCAAGCAACTGCAGAGAGGCATTGCTCTGTTCTCTTTTTTTCCTCTCAGTGAGGCTAAATATAATCTTTCCTTTTGACATTCAGCTGATAAGGTCATCAATGGCACACTGAGGTGTGAGTGAACGTGTGCTTAATACTAAACGGTTCCTGTCAATGACAATTCTACAGCCTTCCTGTTGAGAATCTATTTTAATTGAAAGAGCCTCAGACTGAAAAACATTTGTACAGCTTCATTAGCATTGATATATATGTTAATAGAACATATGACAAAACTATCTTTCAAATAATCCGATTATACATCAAATGTACTTATATCACAGCAGCTTTATTTATGGCACATGGAAGCACAGTGTCAGTAGTTATTGACTGAGTAAGGTAGCTTCTACTAGGGTGTCACGACTTCCGCCGAAGTCGGTCCCTCTCCTTGCGGCGTTCGGCGGTCGACGTCACCGGCCTTCTAGCCATCGCCGATCCACTTTTCATTTTCCATTTGTTTTGTCTTTGTCTTACACACCTGGTTTCAATCCCCCAATTACCTGTTCATTATTTAACCCTCTGTTCCCCATGTTTGTTTGTGAGTGATTGTTTCTATGTAGGAAGGTCCGTTATTGTGGGCTCTGTTTTTGTATTGCATTTATTTATATGTCGAGTAAAATAAGTTTATTTACTCATATCTGCTGTCCTGCGCCTGACTCCTATACACCAGCTACACACAGACTTCCTTACATAGGGGAAAAACAGTGGTAGATTACACAGCCAGTTCAAAGGTTAATATTCTCATACTGTGTAACAAAAGAGTACCTTGGTAATATGACAAAATGTGACATAAAGGACTTGAAAGCACAAGGTTTTTAGATGACACTTGGGTAAATGCCTGGAAGACAAGCCTTTGATGGGGATACCAAAGCGGAAAGCTCGCCTCCAGATGTGGTGGCTCATTACCCATGCAGCCTCCGCAAAGACATTGATCTGCAGAAGTGCTCATGATAAGGTACATTTCTCCTTAAATCGCCTGTCTTTGGAGAGATTTGAGGGATTAGTGGCTTATTACTGGTAATGTCAGTGAAATATGGGGTCTCACTCAGGTCTGTATATCTCAGTCCAATAATGAGGTAAAGTTTGTCCTTACTGGTCTAATCCTGAACCTCTGACTCGGAGTTCTGCTCCCAGAGGCATCTCTGTGATGGAGAGGTTAATCCTAACATTAATTAAAAACTCAGGATGGGCCTTGTCTGTGCTACTCTAAGCTCGTGTTGGCAAAAACACAAAGAAAATGTGTCAGTATAATTGCCAGACACACAATAATGACAAGAATGGTGGGGTAAAAAAGTCCATGTGTTGCTCTCAATAATCTAGAGTGAAAGACATAATCATTGGAATGTATTTTGAAAATCAGATTCCCAAACTTGTAAATGAAGAGAAACGTTCCTGTGTTTCAGTGTAGTTTGGTGTCGAGGCTGAAGCATCTGAACTGCTGCAGAGACTCCAGTCTCTCTGTCAATAGAACCAGCCAATTTCTACAGTTCTGTTCCCATAAGGCTGTGTGTATTGGAGGAGCACTGGGCTGCACTAACTTAGCAATTATTGACTGGGACAGAAAGACCCAAGTGCAGGACGATGCTCCATGGCTGTCGTTTCTCCTTTAACTCACCACATCTGGAGGGAGTGTTATTATTGGACCAGAGAGGAGCAATGGTTCCCCTGCTACTCATTCTGAATTAGACGTGCATGTAGAGCAAAGATAAACTCAATTTAAATCACAAAACCCATTTTTCGTTCACTTTTGCTGTTCAATTTATGCATTAGTTCCAGCTAAGAGTAGAATTATATCATTTTACGGTTTGTGTTGCCAGAGCTTGGAAACATACAGTTTGAAGCCCAGCTGATTAAATTCTCTACAGGTGACGGCTGCCAGGGTTTGTAAATAAGACTAGGATTAAATGCAAGGCATCTGGGGCTCTTTTTGTGTTTATAAGGAGATCCGTTTCTATTTATACTGTAGTCTGCCCTGGTCTCTTGTGTATAATATGTCCACTTTAGCAGTGTTTGGGCCCGACCTGGTTTCTGACCTGGGGCGGCAGGTAGCCTAGTGGTTAGAGCGTTGGGCCAGTAACCGCAAGGCTGCTAGATCGAATCCCCGAGCTAACAAGGTAAAAATCTGCTGCCCCTGAACAAGGCAGTTAACCCACTGCTCCCAGGCTGTCATTGTAAAGGAGAATTTGTTCTTATCTGACTTGCCTAGTAAAATAAAAAATAAAAATTCCTCTGCAGATTTCTATGTGAGCTGAGCAGTGGTCAGTTACTGCAGCAGCTGGGTGTGATGGGAGCCTCTGGATCCATCATGTCAGCAGGTTTTGCTTCATGAATCTGTCTAATTGGTGCAGGTGGTTCCATGACCTCTCACTGCATCCATGACAGTCACCAGATATAGCCAACTGCTTTGTTGATGCATGGGAGTCATTTACTGACAGCTCAGGATATGGACATGTTTGAGCACTGATGATGCCAAAGGTATCCATTGGAAGGGAAAGATTGGCCTTCAGATTGGCCTTTCAGTTCAGTTCAGCACATAACGTTTTGAGAACCATATGATTCTTAGAGCTTGGTGAGAGGGTGTTTGTCCTATGGTTATTTTGTATATATCCTTCCCACAACTTTTTGGGAATGCTGCAGGATAGTTTCTTGGCTTTGGAACATTCTCAGCCCATTTAAGGAACTTAACAAAAAAAAAAATTCTTAGTATTTCATTATTTTAACAGAACATTTCCTAGAAGTTGGTTAAATTTCATTTTCATTTTGGTAATGTTCTAGGAATGTTCTCCGACTGGTTTGACATTGGGAGTGTTCTCAAATAGTTCAGAGAACGTTAAGAAACAACGCTCTTATGTGGTAATTTCATTACTTAAGCATAACATTTCCTACAGGTTTCCTCATATTTTTACTTAAAGTTATGTTCTCAAATTGTTCAGAGAACGTGAGAAAACTTTCCATAAAAACCACAAGAAAACTTTAGTAATGTTCAGAGAATATTCTAAGAATGTTATTTAAAAACATATGCTTTCGGTTCCCAGCATCAACAAAACTCTCTATCCTCTGTCTTGTTAAGTGTTATTCAGGTGTGTATTAAGCTAACATATGGAATTGTTTTAAGATGGTCATACAAAGGATAYTTTAACTATTTGATTTAGAATTTTAACACCCCTTAAGGTATAAAAAAAATATATATACAAAAATGATTTGATGAAAAATTTAATTTGGCATTACTGCTATTAGCCAATAGAAACACATTCAATAACATATTCCCTACATGGAACAACAGATAGTCCCCCAAAAAATCTAAAGGAAGTTTGTTCTGAAGTGTCTGTCCTGTATCTGAGACCTATAAGAAAAATCAGGAAACGATTGAAACATTTTTGGACATGTATTTGTCCTTTTATTTTAGGCACTAAACTATCTCCAAATATACAGTGGATTTGGAAATTATTCAGACCCCTTGACTTTTTGCAAATGTATTTATAAAAAACTGAAATATCACATTTGCATAAGTATTCAGACCCTTTACTCAGTACTTTGTTGAAGCACCTTTGGCAGCGTTTACAGCCTTGAGTCTTCTTGGGTATGACGCTACAAGCTTGGCACACCTGTATTTGGGAAGTTTCTCCCATTCTTCTCTGCATATCCTCTCAAGCTCTGTCAAGTTGGTCGGGGAGTGTCGCTGCACAGCTATTTTCAGGTTTCTCCAGAGATGTTAGATCAGGTTCAAGTCCGGGCTCTGGCTGGGCCACTCAAGGACATTCAGTCCTGCATTGTCTTGGCTATGTGCTTAGGGTCGTTGTTCTTTTGGAAGGTGAACCTTCGCCCCAGTATGAGGTCCTACGCGCTCTGGAGCATGTTTTCATCAAGGATCTCTCTGTTCTTTGGCATTCAGGCCAAAGAGTTCAATATTGGTTTCATCAGACCAGAGCATTTTGTTTCTCATGGTCTAAGAGTCCTTTAGGTGCCTTTTGGCAAACTCCAAGTGGGCTGTCATGTGCCTTTTACTGAAGAGTGGCTTCCATCTGGCCACTCTAACATAAAGGCCTGATTGGTGGAGTACTGAACAGATGGCTGTCCTTCTGGAAGGTTCTCCCATCTCTACAGAGGAGCTCTGTCAGAGTGACCATCGGGTTCTTGTTTGGCTCGGCGGCCAGCTCTAGGAAGAGCTTGGTGGTTCCTAACTTCTTCCATTTAAGAATGATGAAGGCCACTGTGTTCTTGGGGACCTTCAATGCTGCACATTTTTTTTGATAACCTTCCCCAGATCTGTGCCTCGATACAATCCTATCTTGGAGCTCTACTGACAATTCCTTCGACCTCATAGCTTGGTTTTTGCTCTGACATGCACTGTCAAATGTGGGACCTTATATGGACAGGTGTGTGCCATTTCAAATCATATCCAATCAATTGAATTTACCACAGGTGGACTCAGATCAAGCTGTAGAAACATCTCAAGGATGGTCAATGGAAACAGGATGCACCTAAGCTTAATTCAAGTCTCATAGCAAAGGGTCCGAATACTTGTGTTAATAAGGTATTTCTGTTTTTTATTTGTAATAAATCAAATAAAAATACGAAATAACTGTTTCGCTTTGTCGTTATGGGCTACTGTGTGTAGATTGATGAGGATTTTTAAATGTTTTATCCATTTTAGAATAAGGCTGTAACGTAACAAAATGTGGTGAAAGGGTCTGAATACTTTCCGAATGCACTGTACTTCCATACATTTTTCACAACTGGTACCGGGGACCTTCAGAAGCGTCTGGTAAGGCTTGTGAATGTTTTTCTTGGGGGTGGGGTGCCCTTTTTTAGTTTGAGCACATGCCCCCTAAGGTCTGTGCCCTGGCCACATCAGACCTAAATGAGTGCTTGTTTCCTTTGAAATGTGGTCTGTTTGAATAGACTAAAATTAACAGCTTTGTATGCATAACAAAACATGGCATGCTAGCTCCATCCTGGTAGCGCAGTGGACTAATTCCATGGATTGGAAAACTTTCAGGGAATGAGATTCAAATGTTCTCAGAACCTCTGTGCAACCTAAAAATAAATGTTCCCAAAACAGGCAAAATGTTCCCTTCTGTTCTCAGAACGTTTAAAACATTTTAGTTTTACTGATCAGGAAATGTATGAGTTATTCCTACAACTAATGTGAAACCAAAAACATACTTTCCCACAACTTCCAAGGAACCAAATGTAAATACAATAGGTGTGTGAGTATTACTTTGTCAATATAATACTAATATGTTCCCTTGTGCAGAAGTCTGTCAAACCTGTTCAAATTCTATATGAGATATTTTCAATGACTTACAGTACATTTTTTCCATACCTTTCCCCATTTTTTTCCCTTACTGTCAATAGAATTAAAATGAAAAATATTTTATTACGAAGTCAATAACGTCTTCTGACTAAGCAAGGAAATTATGACATGCAACAATGAAAGGGAAACTACTCAATTTAGATATCACATTCGGATATGGTTCTTCTTTTTGTTGTTCTCAGCAACTCTAACATTTTGTTTATAAAGTGCATTCAGTATGAAGTACAGAAAGAGAGTTCTCACTTCTCAGTTGACCCATTAGGACTGTGTCTGTTAGCGGTCGTCATTATTAGTTTAGGATGAGGATGTCTGCACTGTAGACCTGCCATTGGTGATTGTACACAACACTGTATGTGTTGCAGAGACAGATAATTCTCATAGTAGGTCGGCTACAGTTGATAACATTTAAATGTATTTCCCTTTGAAGGTTTCAAAATCATATAAGTTTTTTTGTGTTTTCATGCCAACAACACTATTTAAGTCACTGTTATTGGAGAGGATTATTTCCAGAGTTTTGTTCCTTCTCTTTGCAATCCTCTGATGCACTTTACTGCAGTGTTATTCCAGTTTGTGTTATATTTCCACCCTACTGTGGGATTTTGTCAGATCTGACCTTAATGAAACTAGATTTCCGCCGCCTTGGGCAAAAATATTCAATCCTAAACTAGCAGACACCATCACAATGTTGGAAACATTATCCCATTTTTTTGCCTATTTTGTCCGAAATTGTTTTTGTCCTTCAAGGGTGGCATTTCTCATTACCAAAGACACTTTGTTGACCCTCAAGGGCATTTGGTGAAATGAGAAAAGATGTAGATGTGCGAAGATACCATCCTAACCAATCAATATGCCTCTTTTATAGTCTGTGCTTGTCTGTCAGAGAAGCTGCACCATCTCTGCCCTCTGCAAAACAATGGCAGGATGACTGAATTTCCTGCCACAGGCTAGACCCATTTGTTTCATCATCAGGAACAAAAACTGAACCTCTGAATCAATATGCTCACAAGAATAGTTTCACTTTTTTTTCTGTTAAGCTGAGTCCGGTCTTGATACCAGTTCTAATAATTGGCTTTAACAGTTACTGGACTGCAATAATGCGCTGAAAACCCTCTCTCATAGAGGGATGGTGAGAACTGTCAAATGAGACATGAGCTCCTCACTTTAATTGCCTCCCACTGGTTATTAGTGAGGGCTTCTGATCTGATTGGACAATGTCCTGACTAATGATCTGGAAGGTGCAGCTCTGTACCTGGAACGAGAGCTGGAGTACGCAGGTGGAGTGTTACGGCCGTCGTAGGAAGGAGACCAAGGTGCAGCGTGGTAAGCGTACATTTTCTTTTTATTTAAATAAATGTCGCCAACAAAACAAGAAAACATAGAAACAACCGTGAAGCTAAACAGGGCTATAAGTGCCACTAACAAAGTCAACTTCCCACACAGAAAGGAGGGAAAGGGGCTACCTAAGTATGGTTCCCAATCAGAGACAACGATAGACAGCTGTCTCTGATTGAGAACCATACTCGGCCAAAACATAGAAATATAAAATCATAGAAAACAAAAACAGAGAATGCCCACCCCAAATCACACCCTGACCAAAACAGAAAGAGACATAAAAAGTCTCTCTAAGGTCAGGGCGTGACATGGAGCTCTTAAAGTTCGGACACCAAGTTGACCAAAACGGTATGCTGCTGACAGCGGTTCGCCTGCAATGTAGAATTTAGAGCCATTTTGCTAGTTACTTTATTCTCAGTAAAAGTTATAAGCTTATGTGTTCTTCATAGCTCTACAGGATTGCACAGTCAGTTTTTTGGCTTTGTCCAGTGAATGGTGAGTAGAGCTTCTAGTCTGATGGTGGACGATGGTGGATGGGAAAGTTTGGGAAGCTAAATGTTCAGAGACTACATGGCAAAGGACTGTAGAACTAATGGCCAATCTGCTTAGTTCCTATTTAAAAGTACCAATTGGTATTAGTGATAAATGTGTTATTGTACATACCTACACAGTAAAAAAAATCCAGTTACCTGTAAGTTACTGTAAAAACATCATGATTTTTTGTATAGTGTACATTTGATAGTGTATAATCGTTAGCGCTCCAGTATTAAAAGGTAAAATGGCTTTGTTCAGTTTCTTGCACAAAAGGTACAGTTTGACATTTGATCCCACATTACCTACACCCTGTCAAAACATACATTTAAATGAAAAAGGTAATCAGCCAAAACCAATGCAAGGTTTTAAAAGTCCTTAATATACAGTGCTCCATTTTGGACTGTTTTGTTCCGGAACCTATTTGACCTGATCCGGTACCTCTCATGGCATGAAAAATAATGTTCACTTTTTGCAATGTAAAAATTTGAATAAAAGCGGTCAAAGTTAATTTGAGTTGCCTCTTTGTTAATTCTCCTGCCCCCACAAAAAAATGTCACGTGAAAAGGTCAATTTTCAGCCCGGGCCTAATATTCTAAGACTAACATTCTAAGAGTTGATTCGGTTTGGGCCAGCCTGGGTTTATTATATTTTACCTTTATTTAACTTGGCAAGTCAGTGAAGAACAAATTCTTATTTACAATGACGGCCTACCAAAAAACAAAAGGCCTCCAAAGGGGATGGGAGCTGGGATTAAAAATAAAGAATAAAATATAGGACAAAACACACATCAAGACAAGAGAGACACCACAACACTACATAAAGAGAGACCTAAGACAACAACATAGCATGGCAGGAACTGTAACGAACATCGTCGGGAGAAGGAGAGGAGGACCAAGGTGCAGCGTGGTAAGTGTTCATTATTTTAATAAAACAACTGAACACTGAACAAAACAACAAAAACGACAAACGAACAGTCCTGTAAGGTGATGAAAAACACTAAACAGAAAATAATCACCCACAACTCAAAGTGGGAAAACAGGCTACCTAAATATGGTTCTCAATCAGAGACAACGATAGACAGCTGCCTCTGATTGAGAACCACACACGGCCAAACACAAAGAAATAGACAACATATACATACAAACATAGAATGCCCACCCACATCACACCCTGACCAAACAAAAAATAGAAACATACAAAGCAATCTATGGTCAGGGCGTGACAGGAACACTTGACAACAAAGCATGGTAGCAACACAACATGACAACAACATGGTAGCAACACAAAATTGCAGCAGCCAAAAATGGTCAGCACAAAACATGGTACAAACATTATTGGGCACAGACAACAGCACAAAGGGCAAGAAGGTAGAGACAACAATACATCACGCGAAGCAGCCACAACTGTCAGTAAGAGTGTCCATGACTGAGTCTTTGAATGAAGAGATGGAGATAAAACTGTCCAGTTTGAGTGTTTGTTGCAGCTTTGTTTCCATCACTTAGCTGCAGCGAACTGAAAAAGAGGAGCGACCCAGGGATGTGTGTGCTTTGAGAAAACAGAGAAAACCATGTCTAGATGTAACATTAGCCTGCAGCTTTGATATGTGAGAGAAGGACAGTGTACCTTCTAGCCATACTCAAGTACTTGTATGAGGCGACTACCTCAAGCTCTAAACCTTCAGAGGTATTAATCACATCTGTGGGAGAGGGGCATTCTTCTTACCAAACCAACTGACCTTTGTTTTGGAAGTGTTCAAAACAAGGTTAAGGCAGAGAAAGCTTGTTGGACACTAAGAAAGTTTTGTTGTAGAGTGTTTAACACAAATCCTGGGTAGGGCCAGCTGAGTATAAGACTGTATTAATTTGCATATGAATGGATGAGAGAGCTTCCTACTGCCTGAGCTATCTTGTTGATGTAAATTGAGAAGAGCATGGGGCATAGGATCGAGCCTTGTGGTGCTCCCTCGGTGACAGGCAGTGACTGAGACAGCAGATGTTCTGACTTTATACACTGCACTCTTGAGAGAGGTAATTAGTAAACCAGGCCCAAGACCCCTCAGAGACACCAATACTCCTTAGCCCACAAGAATGGAATGGTCTACCGTATCAAAAGCTTTAGCCAAGTCAATAAAAATGGCCACCACAACATTGCTTAGATTCAAGGGCAATGGTGACATCATTGAGGATCTTTAAGGTTGCAGTGACACATCCATAACCTGAGCGGAAACCAGATTGCATTCCAGATTGCACACCTCCAAAACAAAGGTAATTTAATTTGGTAAGAATAATGCCCCTCTCCACACAGGTGTGATTACTACCTCTGAGGGTTTAGAGTTTGAGGTAGTCACCTCAAACAAGTACCTTGGAGTATGACTAGACGGTAGACTGTTCTTCTCTCAGCACTTGGGGCTAGTCATTGTAAGTTCAGAGTCGCTCGCCCCAACAGTGCATGCGTGCTGGACGTGAGTGAAAGCTCGGGAGAGAGGGTTGAGTATGGCGGTGGTACCTGTACCAGACAAGGGGAGACAGGCCAGGGCAGACGGTGAACAGATCGCCAGGTGGAATCCAAGCATCAGTGCAGCAGGCAACAGGAGTAGGTGTCACACCCACTTGGGATAAGCTTTTTACTGGAGGCAGATTCCTTGTAGAAAATGCCAGGGGATGGTCTCTGAATAGCGGGAGAGGGCTTCAAAGGCCTCTGGATTTGGGTGGGGTAGGCTGTGAGACTCTCCTAACATTGTTGGGCTCAAAGGCTTTGACACCTCTCACTTCACATCTCAGTGCTAATTAAAGTTGTATCTGTTCTGTCCTAGCAAGCTAGGTAGCCTTATCTTAGCATTAGTACTTATAAAGTAAAATTCATCCTTGTAATGTATTTTTCTTCTTGGCTTTCAAAATAGCTTCAGACTAAACAGTACTCACTCAGATCCAGGTTGGATGGTGTTTTCAGGTTTCTGTTGTTTGTTTGCCAGAGCATTTGCTGTATAGCTTGGAAATAGGAATCTTGGGTTGTAGTAATCCTTATAGGTAATTTTGTCCAAAATCAGGTTGTAGGTTCGGAGTTTTGATTTGGAGTGAAGGTTATGTTGTGGAGGGTGGTGTCCTGTATATGTCCTTGCCGAAAAATCCAAGTTTATCTTACTCTATCCTTTTTGTAAAAACATGCTGAAAAATGCGGGAACTCACATGCAGCTGTGTCTCCCCCCCCCCTCTAGAATTATGGTTTGCACAACATTGTAACCTATGTTTGAGTCCAACGCATGGCCATGGCTTTGTGAGAAGCGCACCAGTATCACTCACATAAGTACAATGAGATTCACTTTCTATGATCACTCTCCCTATCTCTGCTCTGATAGACATGAGCTTGCAACTCTCATCTCTCCAGCATTGCACTTCATCATTTATTTCCTTATAGAAACATAGCCTCGGGAAGGGTTCTGAAGGAACTGCAGCACCCCTGATAAATTTAAATACATTTGCCAAAGCTATAGAATTACTGCTGTCTGTTCAGAAATAAATGAAATAATTCAGAATAGCCTACTACACCATAAGAAGGCCTCTAATTTAGCCACAGAGGATCAATAGCTTATTGCCTAGCTGTGATTTGTAGCCCGATAACAAGCAATAGCCTACAGTTGGGAACGAGTGGCAAATCTGTGAAAAAACAGCATACAGACAAAACAGGCCTTTCGCAATATTTAAAATACAAATCGAGGGAAAACACAGGTTGGAAAGCAAATGGCTTCTGCTGAAAATATAAGACTCTATGCTGTAGGATGCCAAAATATTTGATCAACTTCCAAATATTGAATGGCGATGAAGGGGATGGCTGCCGGTTTGCAGGATCCTAACTAACTGTGCTATTTTCGCGCTGTTTGTAACTTATTTTGTACATAATGTTGCTGCTACCTTCACTTACGACCGAAAATAACTTCTGGACATTACATTTAGGGGGCCCTTAAATAAGGTCAAATGTACGGAACAGCACGATGTACAAAAGTGCGTTAGCTAACGTTACATTTTACATTTTANGGACATTACATTTAGGGGGCCCTTAAATAAGGTCAAATGTACGGAACAGCACGATGTACAAAAGTGCGTTAGCTAACGTTACATTTTACATTTTACGTTAGCTAACGTTACATTTTAGAAGATGGTCTTATCCAGAGCATCTTATAGTATGTGCATTCTTCTTAAGATAGCTAGGTGACTAAGGTGAGACAACCACATATCTCAGTCAAATATACAGGATAGCAACATTCCATTCCAGCTAAACAATGGATTTTACAAAAAAAAATAAAAAAATCTATGAATACAAAATCTGAGAACAGCAATATTATACACACACATGAAGGTATCCATAAGCAATCATTTCACAAATGTGCAAAATTGGTGGATGAAGAGTTGGAAATAGACTCTAATACCATTGCTCAGAATTTTTTTGTTTAACAAGTAATAAAAACAATTTGTGAGGATAACAGCACTGAATATTTTTCAATAATGTTTGATGAGTTGGAAAACACATTGGGGTAGGGATATTAGACCATTCCTCCATAGTCCATACAGAATCCTTCCAGATCCTTGATATCCTTCATCTTCGCTTATGGACTGCTCTCTTCAATTCAAATACCACAGGTTTTCAATGGGTTTCAAGTCCGGAGACTGAGATGGCCATTGTAAAATGAAGATTTTGTGGCCAATTAACCATTTCTTTCTGGATGTTGATGTGTGCTTGGGGTTATTGTATTGCTGGAAGATCCACTTGGGGCCAAGTTTCAGCCTCCTCGCAGAGGCAATCAGGTCATTGGCTAAAATATCCTTGGTACTGGGTTCTGATGCCATTGAACTTAACAAGGGCCCCAGGACCAGTGGAAGCAAAATAGCCCCATAACATCAAAGATCCACCACCATATTGAACAGTAGGTATGGGGACCTTTCCTGCTCATACATTCTCATTTCGATGCCAAACCCACTGCTGGTGTGCGTGGCTAAAGAGCTCTATGTTCATGTCTTCTGACCAAAGCACCGGTTCCAATTCAAGTGCCAATGCAAACTCCAG